>NC_139722.1:106743777-107007399 GCF_964211835.1 Anser anser
CCAACAATCAATTTACTGCTCACTCCTTAAAAGACAAAAATAGATAAAACATTTCTTTAAATTAAAGAATTGCAATGGAGTTAGAGTAACTTATGTCCTATGGAAAGTTTTTAGCCTTGGCTAATGCAAGACTGCAAGGGCAGACAGATGTACTGGAGAAACACCATAGTGATACCTATAGTCTTAAAACACCTAACTAATACTGTCTCATTCAGACAGCTGCTTGCCCTACAACTTTCTAGATATGCCCCTGCTCAAGTGTGGCAGGAATATCCCTCCTTGTGCAAATAAAGAACTAATAAAATGCCTACAACACATCCAATGTGACACTATGCAATTTTCAAATCGTCAAGCATTTACTCAAAACAAAGTCAATTATTCTTGTATCCATTGTACTGTTACCTGACGCAGATTCCTGGTTACTTTCACATCATGCCAGGCATTGTCATTAAATTTCCCATTCACAGGTTCCACCAGTGCTTCAAAGGCCCCTGAGCCCAAATTAATGACCAAGGAGACAGCTCCATTTTTCAGTGCAAGATTGACGTAATCAGCTGATTTTCCTGTGTGAAGCATCAGTCCATTCCTCTGAAGTGTTTTAAATGACAGAGTTATTTCATCACTGCTACTTTGTATGGGATTCTGAGATAAATCATAGCAGAAGTATTCTGATCCCTTGAATGTTGCAATATACTCTTCTTTTCCTGGGGAAAAATAAATAAATAAATAAATAAATAAATCGTTGGCACTTACTACAAAGCTGTTTTCATGGATTATTTTTATATAGCTAATATAGCTAATTCAACAGTATTACTGTAAGCACTATATCAAAAAGTAATTAATTTAAAACACAAAATCCATGAAGTAAAAAAGATAACTAAGATTTTCTATGAACATAGTATTTTCTTACAGAACCTTTATGGGTACAATTAAACTTAGAAAATATACTGCATCAGCAATGTGATCTGGAATGCATCCAGCATTTAGGAGAATATGCAAACTAAAACATTATTTCAGTCAAAACCTGGATCTTTTCCTTCCTCATCCGCACTAAAATCACAGCATCTCAAAAGGAATCAACCTAGATATCTCAAAGTGCTTTGGCCTAAGGTCTTGAATAACTACAAAACATTTATGTAAGAATATAACTTGTCCAAACCTACACCTACTACCATGCTAAACAACAAGTTAAGATGAAATAGTAAACAAATAGTTTTTCTGAGATATACCTTTACTAGCATGTATGTGTCATACAGGTTATTTCTTAGTTTATCCTAAAGGTGATTAAGAAACACAAAAAGGACAAGCTAAGTTTTCAGCCTCATCAGAAAAGTATAACATATATGGAGATTATGTTTTCTCTGAAGTCCTACGGATAAACATACACACCAACCTTATACAATGTGTACAGGGTTTGGAGATATGCAAAGTCAGGATTTGTTTATGTTTAGTTAATAATAAATGCTAGTAAGAATTCAATGGAAATCTGTAAATGTTGGAGTAGTGTAATGGTACGGGTATGAAAATCTGAGGATGTCAGATTCCGTAATATGTAAGAGCTATAAACTCAATCTCCAGAATACAGCTGCAAACACCAGTCTGTCATACCATCAGCACAAGACCCAAACATAAATACACAGGTAAAGGAAATAATAACAGCATGAATTTAGAAGAGAACAGAATAGAACAGTTAATGACAGAGCAGACAAAAAGCAGATGTGAGAACATAGTTTTAGGAAAATTCTCCAGGCTTATGTCTGCTGTTGTTCTGTCTCATCTGCTTAGGTCCCCCTACAGCAGACTGGACAAAAAAAAAAAAAGCTAGGTATTTGCAATGCCTGTTTTACTTTCAATAGTACAGCACTGTAAAATCAGATAAATAGGACTTCAGTGATTACATTTTTATTGAACTTTTTTTTTTTGATAAAAACATTAAAAATTAATGGTCTACAATTATTTTGAGGTGCTATCTCACTGGTTTGATGCAGTTATTTGGAGTTTTTTTGTTTGTTTGTTTAATGAAGCAGAAGGCAAATCCTATTAGACCACTTTATATATGTGTATATATTTAAGCATAAAATGGTAATGAATATAATAATATTCTTACAAATATATTAATATATATATAAATTTAAAAAATGGTCTAGTAGCCTCTACTTATCTAATATGCTCCACACAATGACCAAATCAGGCTTCAGAAGTATCTTAGCCTACATAAAACTACCAGGATTTGCAAAAGGAAATTCACACCTGGGTTTAACAAGCTAAGCCTATTTTGTAATTAAACACTTTAAAAAATAAACAAATACCTCTCAGAGCACCCTTAAGGAGGGTTTTCCCCTCTATTTTGCTAGAGGTTTTCTCAAAAGATACAAACACCAAACAAAAATCCCTAGTCTTGAGTTCCAGATTAAGTGATGTTCCCTCTCTTTCAACAAGCACATGATCATACACAATATACAGACTGCTGCTTATATTGGCCATTTCTTATGTACAATAAATATACAGTAGGTGCTATGTAGCATGAAAACGTTGCTACATCCTACCCAGGCTTCTCTAGTTCTGTAATATTCAGACAGCTGGTACCTCCATGGACAAACACTATCACCTTTCTAGTGAGGAACTCAGATAAATATAGGCTTAGGAATATAAACAGTTGCATGGTAAGAAGGGTTACAACATAACTGCTATCTCACCCTTCCAGGCTTCTGGAGAACGGTAATCCTGAGAAAGCCTTTTTTTCCCCACAGGTTCCATTCTGGACAAAAATTACATTCTTACAAAAGTTCTGACTAAGGCTTATCATAGAGAAAAAACAGTTAAATTAGTCTGGTTTTAAAAATAACTTTGGCATTTTTCCAGACTTCTTTTTATCGAGCATAAATTTCTTACACTTAGGACAAATTTTACCCCCGTTGAACTTGATTGAAATGTGAGCTAGATTTTACTTGCATGACTGATGCCAAAAATTAGTCTGTTTAATCTGTCCAAAAATCTTTATTTTTACCTTTAACATAGCCAACAATAGAGAAGCAAGAAAATACCTATCTATCATCCAAGTCCATCAGAAACAGCAGGTCAAGAGACTTACTGCAAATATACTCGAAGGACATACAGAATTTGTTGTACCCATTCTCTAGATCTTAAAAACTCTCAGCCTTGTGTGCAGAACCCAACACTAGACTAAGAGCCACGGACCCTAACATGTTTCAGTAGAGGAGGAAAATCACGGCTCGTTTTGTTTTAAAAAATTTACAAACAATGCATTTTCTAGGGTTTCAATACACTAAGCAGTGGACCGCATGACTACCATGCCTCCCATTTAATGAATATTTAATAAAAGCATGAAACGCTCAAGAGCAAATTTATTTGGTATGGATGCTTACTGCAAATGCATACTAAAACAGCATGAATAGCTACACTGAATAGATGATAAATATTAAATGCAGCAACTTGGGACAAAACTACATCTACCATGTATTTAATGACTCAAACACAAAAAGCTAAAGAATATAAATGAATCAACATGCAGTATATTTATGTATAAATATTATGCAATATAAACTACTTCTGCAAAACCAGATCACTCACACAGATGTGAAAATGAATAGAACTGTAACAGCATGCCAGGCACATTTTTTAAAACTTCCCCAAAGAAGGGCCTGAAGGAGCAAGCTCATTCAAAAGCAAAATTATAGTCTCATATTGTAAACAGAGCCACAATTTATGCAGACTTAAAAAAAAAAAAAAAAAACCTTTTAGATGTTGTTGGGTTGACCTTGGCCAGCTGCCAGACACCCACCCACCCAGCTGTTCTCTCACTCCCCCTCATCAAGGGGACAGCGGGGGTAAGTAAGATAGAAAAGCTTGTGGATTAAATAAAGACAGGGAGATCACTTACCAATTACTATCACAAGCCAAACATATTCAGCTTGGAGAAAATCATTTTCATTTATTGCTATTAAAATAGTTTTGGAAGGTGAGAAACAAAAAAACAAAAATTAAAACAAAGCCTTCTCCCCATTTTTTTCCACTGGATCAACTTTATTCCCTTCACTGCTTCATTCTTGCCTCCTCTACCTCTCCCTGTCCTGCCCTGAGCAGTACAGGGGGATGGGGAATGGAGGCTGTAGGCAGTCCACACCAGCTCCTGTGTGCTGCTCCCTCCTCCTCAGTCTTTTCCCCTCTTCCACCATGTGTCCTCTCCATGGGCTGCAGTCCTTCAGGATAAATCTGCTAACGCATTTCACTGGCAACAGGTCCTGGAGGAAATATCCACCTGCTCTGGCATGGGGCCCTCCACAAGCTGCAGAGAAATACCTGCTCCAACATGGTCTCTTCCACAGTTAAATCTCTGCTACAATAATTGGAGCAACTCCTCTCTCATTTTCCATTTTCCATTCCCTTCCTTCTGACAGGCAGTATTTTGCCATCTCTTTAATGCTTTTAGAGGCACCAACAATTTGGCTGATGGGCTCAACTTTGCCCTGTGGTGGGGCCATTGAAACCAGCTATGTCTACCATAGACAGTCCCGACTTCTTCTCAGGGAGGCCACCACCTGCTCTCCTGCTACCAATACCTTGCTACAGACATCCAATACAGAGGTTAACATTTCTGTGTCTATTATGTTATTTTGTAAGTATTCACTTCTGTCAAAAAGTTTAGTCTTGAATTTTCCTTAAGGGAGAAAATAAAAGGCCAAATCAGTAGCCCTTTACCTCCTCAATGGAAAAAAAAAAAAAAAAAAAAAAAAAGAAGCTCGAGTTGTCATGGAAAGATCAAATCAGCTTCACGGATTGGAAAACATCTGTTTAATATGGGTCCCATCTGACTGACTTTCAGTAAGATTACTAATGTCAACCTATGGACTCTTCTTCTTCTGCAGCATCTTCAATCAATGTATGATGGTATGTACACTACTTAATTCACTATTTGATCTCTTCCCCAATTCTTGCAGCTTCTATAATAAGGTCTGTACTACTTTTTTTTTTTTGGTGACATTACTAAAAAAGTAATTGGTACGTTTTACGATGTTCATATAAGCTACTTAAACAAATGTTATGGAAATACTGTAGTGCTTTCCTTCACATTACATGTCATCACTTGATACATGAGCTGATCAAAATCAACTTGTGTATGAAGATTCCCCCAATTCACATGGCAGAAACTAGAATGAAGATGATTAGGATGATTAGGTACCCCATTTGGTGAATCTCTGAAGAATTTGTAAACTGAGGTTTAATTTAACCACTAATTTTGGCAAGAAAGTGGCATGTAAAGTTTGAATCTGAAGTGTTGGCAGTTTTTAGCATTTATTTTTCTTTAGGTTATGCTGAAACATTTAATTTTTAAAAAAATAGCATTAATTTGCTTAAAAACTGGCCTAAACTGGGGAGGGGGGGGGGGGGTGTAAGAAATTAAAGTCAAAATTTATCATAATATTTTATGTCAGAAAAATATTTTGGTTGAAAAAAAATGAAAAATGTGGAAAAAGCCTTTAATTCCATACTTATCCCAAACTTTATTTTTTTACTTTTTTTTTTTACCTACCAAAACATACATGCCTTTTTTTTTTTTTTTTTTTTTTACATTGTAGGATTGCGTTTTGCTTATTCAGTTTTCAGAATTCATTGTAGTATTACCACATGGCCCCTGACCACTCTGACATTGCATTGTAAATCCATAACAGGCCTCCATTAAAGTATGATAACAGTGCATCAGAGCACACACATTTATCAGGTAGGTCAAATCCATACTTCAGATAACTGGGAAAGTTTCTCATCTGACAACAGTGTGTTCATGCATTGCAGTCAGGAGATTAACCCTCCCCTCTACGGGATACAAGACAACTTCACCTTCACAACCTCTAACTGGCTCACCAATCGCTCCACCCTCTTCTGGCATTTTGTATGCATTTCATATCAGAATTGTCATGAATTCAAATACAGTCATAAAAAATATTCTCACTTGGACATACACTGTACATCTCTAAAACACAAATTTAACCAGCTCTACCAGATGCTGTATAATACCTGCACAGCTCTACTACTTCAGATCTAATTAGGAAAATGTGTACAACACTGCTCTGTAGCATTGCAACAGCATTTGCTCTAAGTTGAAGTCAGTTAATACCATGTTCACATCACAATGTTAGATAACGTCATGGTTTTTGATATTGTTGTTGTAGTCTTGTCTTAAAATATCTATCTGGGAACACGGATTACTTTGCAGAGTCTGTAGTTCTTCACACCAAATCACTTTTAACATTGTGATTCTTCAAAAGCAACTGAAGTGTTTTAACATAACATCTACAGAAGGTAGCATTTTAGCAGCTCTAACAAAAACACTGATTACGAAAGAACAAAGCAAGCAAATCCTGTAATTTAGCTAAAGGTTCTTGACTATATAATGTATTTCCTTATTTGGTAGCTTTTGTATTTGACAGTCATTTGGGTAAGCATGAAGGTATACGATATGCTAGATAAACATGGACAAAACTACTGCATTCCATAAACCTAATTACAAAAACAAAACAAAACAAAAACCTAAATCTCAGGTTTTCATGCTTAATCCAGTATTCTGGTAGATCTGTTTCATTTTCTAGTCTAGATTCTTCAATATTATGGAATTCACTATTTATCAAATGCTTATCAAAGTGTTCTCAGTAGCAACAGATAATCAGAAATTCAGTACTAAAGTGTGCAAATATTCCCCATCATCTATCTATCTTTGACAACACATTATCATCAATCTTTCTCATTAAAATCATGTTAAAAACTTACAAATCAATTCAAACTTAACAATCTTGCCTTCTATGAAATATTCTGTCTGAATGGTTAACGACAGTAGTAGTGAAATACCACATGATAACAAAGTTAAATTACTTTACAAACAAACGGTGTACCTGTCAAGATTTGTGTATCATTTCATATTTTTAAAGAAACAACTTAAGGCACCAATGAGTGCTAAGGGAACAGGCAGACATCATTGTAAGGCAATCTTGATAATTTTTGATCAAATGTGGTGACTGGGAGAGACTAGAGGAAAGCAAACATCACTCCTAACTTCAAGAAGAGCAAGAAGAAAAATCCAGGGAGCTACAAGTGAGTCGGCCTCCCCATGATCATCCTTGGGGACGGAGGGGGATCTCATAAATAAATGTAAATACCTGAATGAGGATGCAAAGAAGACAGAGCCAGACTCTTTTTCAGTGATAACCAATGCCAGGAAAAATGGTAATGAGCACAAACAGGAACATGAGAGGTTCCATCTAAACATCAGGAAAACATTCTTTATTGTGAGTGTGACAGAGCACTGGCACAGATTGTCCAGAGAGGGTGTAGAGTCACCCTCCTTGGAGATATCCAAAAGCTGCATGGGCATGGTTCTAGGCAACCTGCTCTAGGTGTCCCTTCTTGAGCAAGAGGGTTGGGCCAGATGACCTTCCAACTTCAACCGTCCTGCGGCTCTGTTATTGTTCCTGCAGCTCTCATTCTTTAAAACATTATTTTCCACATTTTTGTTTCTCCTCACAGCAAAAACTTCACTCTTTTGTTAGTAATACTAGCAACCTCAACAAATTACTTGCTGACATGGCAAACCTCCGTGACCATTTCACTATTTTATTTCTAAAGAGAAATCAAACTTCACCTATACTCTAAGCATGTTCTGGCTGTAGGTACAGAAGCAATTCCCTTTCTTTTTACACTAGTTACTATGTTTTCAGTAAAACTCAATCAGTTGAGCATGTTGATGTAAATGGCTTTTAGGAAGCTAAGGCTAGAAACACTGAAATGATTCAACAACATTTTGGTAAATAAGAATATTCACTTCTGGTATCAATACTTAACAAAAGAAGAAATTTGTTTTTTGTTCAAGTGAGTTTCATTGCTATTAATAATGTGACAGACAAATGGTCTCAGTGTTTGAATAGTACCTAATGAGATACTCATTAGTCTCTGTCTGGTTACTCAACTAGATACTCATCACATTTTCCAGTAGATGCTGCCAGTTAAGAACTATTGAAGAACTCTTTCAGGGGCAGCTGGTACCCATAAAAACACACTTAGTGTATAGAAGAATGAATCTGAAAACTGCTGGTTTCAAACTGATTGAAAGTGGAAAAAAAAGCATATAATAACTTTCCAATGGAAGTATCGTAACACAACTGTTTCTAGATAGTTTGAAAAGACATCAATGGTGTGAATTCAAATAATAACTGTGACATTATTCTTGTTTGGCCAAACTGAACAAAATACAGAAATTGTGCGAGGGTGTGGTGGTTTTACTTGGGTGGGCAGCTGAGCTCCACCACAACCGCTCTCTCACTCCCCACTCCTCAAAGAGGAACGGGGAGAAAATGCGATGAAAAGGGCTCAAGGGTTGAGATAAGGACAGGGAGATTGCGCAGTAATTATCGTAACGGGCAAAACAGACTCAGCATAGGGAGATAGTAAGATTTATTGCTTATTACTAACAAGCTAGAGAAGTGAGAAACAAAGGAAAGAAACCAAAAGCACCTTCCCTCCCCCATCCACCCTCTTCCACCTCCTCCCCCCGAGCAGCGCCAGGGAACGGGGGAATGGGGATTATGGACAGTCTACAGTGCTTCTTCGCCACTCCTTCTCGATCACTCTCGTCCCCTGTGCTGTAGGGTCCCTCCCATGGGATGCAGTCCTTGCTGAACTGATCCTATGTGGGCTTCCCACAGGCAGCAGCTCTTCAAGAACTGCTCCAGATATGGGTCCGTACCACGGAGTCCATCCCTCAGGAGCAAACTGCTCCAACCTGGATCCCCCACAGGCAGCAGCTCCTGCCAGGTCACCTGCTCCTGCGTGGGCTCCTCTCCACGGGCTACAGGTCTGGCCCAGAATCTGCTCCGGCAGGGATCTTCCACAGGCCGCAGCCTCTGTCTGCAGGTCCACCTGTTCCACTGTGGTCTCCTCCACGGGCTGCAGCGTGGAACCCTGCTCCACTGTGGTACTCCATGGGCTGCAGGGGGACAGCCTGCTTCACCAGGGGCCTCGCCACAGGCCACAGGGGACTTCTGCTCTGGCGCCTGGAGCACCTTTCCCCCGCCTTCTTCACTGACCTTGGCACCTGCAAGGCTGTTCCACACTCCTCTCACTCTCCCAGCTGCTGTGTGGTGCAGTGTTGTTTTTTTTTTTTCCCTGTCTTAAATATGCTCTCACAGAGGCGCAAAACAACATCGCTTATTGGCTTGGCTCTCGTGAGCAGTGGGGCCCTTACCGAACATGGGGCAGCTTCTAGATTCTTCTCACAGAAACCACACCTATGGACCCCTGCCACCAAAACCTTGACACGCAAACCCACTACAGAGGGGAGGCAGTCATAATCCATCTCTGCATTTCTCCAGACTTTGGAATAATGCATTCCTCACAAGAAACTAAAACCCCTCTTCATGATCACTTAGATTCAAGCTCGGTCATCTTTGCCCTCAAAAGGGCATTGCCATTTGGAAAGTGATGAGAAACACAGCAACTGCAATGCTGTTTGCCATACCTGGCTATGAAATGGGAAAATAGAAGGTAAAAGAACCACAGATCTGCCACTGTACAGTTTCAGTGTAAGTTAACAAAGATGCAAAAAAAAAAAAAAAAAAAAAAAGGAAGTCGGCTCACAGAATTTTACTGCATCTTGCTTTGACATTTTAGAAGACACATAAAAGTCAAAATGTTCTGTCCATCATCAGATGAAGAACAGAAAAGCTGTAACGAGTTACTGTTAATTAACCATCCCAGGATCTTAAGTTGTTGGAACAGGTTCAGAGAAGAGCGATGAAGCTGGTGAAGGCACTAAAAATAAGACTTATGAGAAATGGCTGAAGGAACTGGGATTGTTTAATCTGGAGAAAAGGAGGATCAGAGGAGTTGTGATCTCTGCAACTACTTGAAAGGAGGTTGTAGTGAGGTGGGTGTTGGTCGCTCCTCTCATATGACAAGTGATAGGATACGAGGAAATGGCTTCAAGTTGCACCGGAGGAGGTTCAGATTACATATCTAACAATTTCTGTATGGAAAAAAATGGTTATGCATTGGAACAGGCTGCCCAGGAAAATGGTAGAGTTGCCATCCCTTTAAGAGATATATGGATGTGGTGCTTAGAGACATGGCTTAGTGGTGGACTTGGTAGTGTTGGGTGATGGTTGGACTTGATGATCTAAGGGTCTTTTTCAATCTAAATGAGTCTATGATACTTGTATCAACTCTCTAGTTCTATCATGCAGATGTAGTCTTTTACTTTTATTAAGAAATGCATTTAGAATGAACAGATTCAACAAAATTATTAAAATATATTTGTATGTTTTATATAAGAAGCAGTTATAATCTATCACTACAGCATTTCATAGCACCCTTTTGTTGTTTTTAAAAGCGAATTAAGAACAGACTTTATTAATAATGAATTGTGTCTATTGATGGGTGTTTATTTATTTATTTTTTTCAAATTATCACTTAATGACACTTAGAGAAACCATTAAAAATGTATGGCAGTCATTCTAGCCAGCATGAAGTGTTGCACTTCATTTAATGATTAAAATGTAATTACCTACATAGAAAAACACTAGATAATATGAACCCAATAACTGAGTATAACATGTTTTCATTATGAATTCTGAGTACTGTAAATTACTGTATATTACTGCAGTTACAATCCCAAATAGCTGATTATGAATATATAAAGACATGGGATCTATTCGTATCATAGAAAGACTTCAGACAAGAAGCATGTCTCATTATAGCACACGCGAGCGCAGGAAAGGCATATTTCTTATTTCCTTAGAATTTACCTTCTTTCCCACTAAAGTCAACGATAGTTTTAACATTCACTTCGCTAGAGGTTCATTTAGGTTCTTAGAGTTTGATCAAATGGCCAGAAGAAATACTTCCACAGGCTTTAGCAGATTTCTCATAGCAGATTCTGCAATCCTACATAAGCACTATGTTTAGCTTTACTGCATATGTAACCTCCTTCCTGGCAGTATTAAACCACAGAATAAGTCTGGCTGATTTGATCATAATTTGATCCTGTACCCTTGCCTGATTCAAATCAAATGCATACCACTGGATGCTTTGACCTTATTATGTATCAAAAGTAATGGGACGACAGACCAGAGAAATGAAATCATCCAGACAGGATAAATCAAAGCTATTTGATAATGGCTGAAACATTTCTCTAAGGAAAAATAAACAAGAAATCTTAAAATAAGATTATTAAACAAATTTCAAGGATACATGTCATGTGACAAACCATTATTCGATACTATACAAACAATAACTAGTGAAGTGCTGTCTATTCTTTTGTCTACCTACCAAAAGAATTATTTTCAAAGACGAAATAAGCTGAAACCATTGATAGCCTATTTCTAAAAGCCATGTTCCCGCTACAAAATCTCCAAAATATTAATATTATGGACTGAATATATGAACTATTTCAAACCAGACTCTAGTATGTTCCCAGATGTACTGTTTTGTGCTCCATTTCATGGTAATTTAAAATTCAAAAATTTATCCATTGTGCCACCTTCTTATTTACAGTCTTTCACAGAGTAGTTCAACCAGGGAAAACTTTACCAAAACAGCATGTAGACAAAATAATTAACAAGGATGCGTAATACTACAAAGCAAGTCATTCTAAACTGCTACTTCTGTAGTAAACATCAAAAGCTGGAAACTTCACAATAATAGCAAAATAATGGCTTGCCATTACACAGAGGGTCTGCATATGGATGTATGACTGAACCCAGAACTATCTCAGGATGCATCATGCACAAGGTTTCTCAGCATACTGCCATTTTAGAAGGCCAACCTAAATCCTTTCCTGAATTTATCAGTCACTGGATCTTAAGACAGAAAATTCAAAAATAATGCATTTATTCTCCAAATTTTATACCTTAATTTGTTTCCCACTTGCATAAAATGGGTTTTCTGCACTACTTATATAAATGAATCATACAGGCATTCAAAGAAAACAGATAAGTACTGTCAGCTTAACAAATTTAACACTTAAGTACAAAACCAAATTATATAACAGCAAATGATAAAAATATGATAATGCCAAAGAAATTATTAGTTCAAAAGGAGTACAGGTGTCTACTTCACTGATATGCATTGAATTAATTTGAAAAAGTACTGATGTTGCTATAGATGATCAATTTTCTGTTCCCATGTCATTTAAGCACAGATAAATAATTTTATTTTTTTACAGGAGAATCTCACACTCTTCCTTACCCTTCCTTACATTGTTTTGTTCCTTTCCAACAACTGTTGGCCTCTAAAGAAATACTGTAAGAAAAGTCCTAGGGAACAATTTGGGGAAGAAATGAGATTCATGATTTCATGAATCTAGGAACTTGCTCCTGTTTCTTAACAATTTTTGCTCTCCCTGGCTCTCTTCCCTATTAATAACACTGAAAGGAATACATGATGCTGCAATAGATTCTCTAGCAGGAACTGAAATCACTGTTGAGTATCGTATTTGTAAGCATACACTCAAACACATTGTGTAACCTACTGTTGTAATACTTAAGCAAACTTTGAATATGAATAAGCTTTTATTATATGTAAATCAGCAAACAAAAAAAAAGTCAGTCATAGACTGTTAAAAGCAAATAACCACACTTACACTTTGAATAGGAATTTTCTTTCTCATTTGGAAACAGCTATTGTTACAGAATGATGAAGACAGATAATCCCCCCCGCCCAAAAAAAAAAAAAAAAAAAGTAGTTACCAGCTCCAGAAAGCATTCTAAAACATGTTTTGATTTTAGTGGTCACATTATTCTGCTAATAAAGTAAGAAGGGAGGGAGAAGTAATGCACATCCATTAGGAGAAAAATCATGACTGACATAACACAAGAACAGAACATTTGAGAAACATGAGCAACTTATTCTGAAAGAATGTAGAATCGTTTCTCTAGGATTTTTTATTATTTTAAATTATATTTTGACAGAAAAATTCAGTACAAGTGTCTATTCACTCCGAAGATCAAAGGAGTCTAAACTGTCTCAAGCCTTTCTCCAGAAGCAAATTCTGAGCTCAGAAAAAAAAAAGACAAGAGAAGTCAGACTTTGATTCGGCACTCTTGTGTTAACCAACTACTTTGGACTACCATAATCTGTTTATGAACTGCACTCTGACTGCATGTTCTATTTTGTAAAAGGATACTACAACTGAAATTATGGGCAACAAAGATGTACTACTTGTATCCAACATACAAATAAAGCTATTATATACTTGAGTGGACTGAAGTGTAAATTAAAATTCCACCTGAAAGCAAGGATTTAACCACATAAATGATATAAAGTCATGTATAATACCATGTTCCAGTAGAAGACAAACTCTGTGAAAGGTTTTCTAGGTCCTGTTTTATTTTATAAACAATCACGATTAAATTAGTTGCTAATTACAAGAGGTATGAACACTGAAATGTAAGCGTTTGATCCCTACCCACCCTCTCAGATTAGAATAAAACAATGATACTTGCCACTTGTGATAAATGAGTTACAGGGAACACTACGTAATTTATCACTAAGTAAGTGATAAATTACTCCATTTTGCTAAACAGCTATTTTAATTCTTCTATTAAAAAGGCTAGATAATGTGATTTCTTCACTCATTTTCAGTTTCTTTTATTTAATCACACACATTATGCACTTCAAAAACAAATTTGCAGTTGGGTAGGGAGAGTAGAATGAGTAGGAATTTTTAGGAATTATGCTTTCTTAGTATATGATAAGTATTAGACTGATAAAAGCTGAAAATAAATGAATCTTTTCCACATGAACTGTCATCTCATTAATAAGTATTAGAAAGTTCTGTATCAGTTTACATCAAAAGAGTAATGCTTTTCATATAATTACTCAAAAAAAAGATGGACACATTAAGTTTAAAGACATTCGTGTTGAATTAAGAATAAATTGCAAAATATCATATATATATATATATATATATATAAAATACATCTATATCCACAGAAAATGAAATAGCTTTTACTCTACATGACTGTAGCTTCTAAACTCAGTGAAGGTTTTGGTCAGATGTTCAGAAACCAGGCTACTATTATACAGGCAAATACAGGCATCAGTTACTATGCCAAGGTAAAAAAAAAATGTGCTGAACTCAAAGATCAAAGGACTTTTCCAGGCCTCAGGACTCGATTCCCAGTGACTTTGCAGCTAAACTGCAAAATGGAGATTCAGCTTTCAAAGAATCCCGAGATAGTCCTTGAAGTTTCTACTATTCTAGTCCACCTGTACAGCATTCATGCTGGACAAGAACATGCTACGTTCTTATTGATAACCGGCACTCATTTTTACCTCAAGTAATCACACAGGAGCACAGAGGCTTTTGACACAAGATTGCTTAAAGAAATCAGTCAGAGTTGGCAGAAAACCTGACAGTGAAATAGTAAAAGCAACTTTTCATTTTTTTCTCTGTAACTAAAACTCCTGCAAGTGCCAGTTTTAATGTGTGATGATACAGGAAAGGTGGGGTTCTTTTTCCCTGTCCTGTGCTGGCTCTCTTCTGCCTGCAGCATACAGGCAAGAACTGCGTGAAAGACAGATGCACTTATTCATGTGAAACTGGAAAGCAGACTGTATACCAGATTAAATAAATAAGAATATATTAAAAATTCCATTTCTGGCCTGTTCCTTCGGCACCTGAGCCCTTGGCTGAGGGCTTTCAGTAAGATTTACATTCATTCTTAACTATCATTAGTAAAAACATGATTAGGAGAGGAAATCTCTAAAATTGCTTTGATTCTCTTGGTATTATATTTAATGTACACTTCAAGCCAAATAACATAGAGAATAGTTCCAATCTAACACGTTATATAAATTACATCTCAAGTAGGTAGTGATATAATTAGCTGAACGATCTGATAAAGAACATCTCCAGTGCTAATAAGCTTCTGAAACATCAACTGAACGTCTCTTATAGTGCCACACAGCTCTACTGGATTAGTACAGCATATCCTGGGGTTTGGATGCAATAAAAACAAACAAACAAACAACAAAAAAGTAATTTTGAGCAAAAAACTTAGGAGTTCTAGCTAACATCTGTTACAAGAAGTACTGTGTAACAATAGGTTCTCCAGAGATGCAGAGGGAAGACCACTGCAATGGTATTGTGTGTATGAAGAAGCATTTTTTTAAAAACAGTTTTGCACTGATATGAGACAGGAATGCATAATGTTTGTCTCTTTCATTTATCGTTTAAGCTCTTATATACCTTGTCCAATGAACCATCAAAAATGAACCCCCCAAATATTCCTACACGTTCCTTTCTCTTAATTTTTAATATTTAAAACACAGTATACATTTTACATTTACACTGAAGTGATGAAATCTTTATTAACTGTCTGTAGCAACATCTTTAAACTCTGGAATGTTTTTGCAAATTTAAATTGCTTATCATTCAAAAGTAATTGAAAAATAGATTTAGATTGACCGCAATTTTGGAATTTATTTCTGGTTCATGAAATAACAGACTATTTTGTTTTTGCCTTTTCTGTTTTTAAAAACTGACAAGTAAAAGTTTAAATTAAGATTGTAAAAAACAGGGTTTTCTTCTGGACAAAGACAAAGGTTCTTTCAAAGAAAGACAAAGGTTAAAAAAATCTCTTAGTGAGCAAAAGAATATTGCAAGATTAGGTGTTAAGTTTGGTTTAATTTGTATGTTTTAAACAACTAGCATCATATTCTAATGTTTAATTACCTAACTTAAAGTTCAAATTACCTTTACCCAAAAGTTGAATAATGTTCACTACACTTTCAGTATATTTTTTATTATATTTATGAATGCACTTGGTGGACAAAATTAAGGACAATGCATAGACATTTTAGTGACAAGTACTGCACAGTCCATTCTTGATCTGGGATAAGAACAGACCTTTTTCTCTGGAATGACGAATCAACTATGTATCAAGATTTTTATTTATTTTTATTCTTCTTTAACTTCTGCAAGCAGCAGGATAACCAGGACTACATTATGCATTTATAGGTTGGTTATTTTGATTTTTTTTAAGACTAACATTTTTCATGAATTCAGCATTACCTACTGATCTTTATTTTTTCAGGAGCCAGTAAGTCTTTTAAAAATGCACAATAAAGAGGCATCCCCACTGAGATGTTACCAATAGCCTTTTTACAGAAGCCTGCTGTAACACTGTAAAAAATGAAAGAGGATTAGCAGAGTATAAAAATAATTGGACTCTAGTGCAATATCGACATTTTAGACGAAAGATTTGCTGTCATGTCTGGGCCAAATTATCTGCTTGTAAGTTCTGCTGAAAACAGCACATTTACACCACAGATACTTCATCCTGTTATTTATGCAACAAATATGCTTAATACAGTGAGAGACAGTATGGTAGAAAATTTGACACATTTGAATTATTGTATGCATCTAGCAAAACTTCAGATCTCATCTCTCAGGTGAGGAAAAGGGTTGAAAAAAGAATATAGATAAAAAGACAATGATACTGTCAGAAACCTTGGCTCATTTTAGGAACATTAGACATCAACAAATAATTCCAATTCTTGAAGAACTTATATCTAAAATAACTGTTGAATGTATTTGGATGTTTATTATTACCATACAGGAGTGGTTTTTTTTTTTTTTTTACACTAGTTACAGACTCATGCCTGAGGTTATAAAGAAAAACCAACCATGAAATATTTATCCAAAGAACACTTACATGAAAACACAACCAAAAAATAATTTAACAAAGGAGATAATCTTAAAAGAGAGAGGGTGAGATACTCAACTGACAGTATAGTACATAACTTCCAGATTTGTCTACTCCCCTTTTTCAATAATCTGCTAAGCAATCGGCAGGAAAAATAGTCATGGAGTCTCTATCCTTGGACCAAAGGTTTTGGAAACTGACATCTGTTCTCTACAAATTTCTGTCTCCCAGCTGATAATAAAAGCTCCAAGACTGATGTGTCACTGACAGCAGAAGTCAGAGGCTGGTTCCTCCGGCACAGCTTGGACCTGACTGTTGGTCCCACACAATGACACTATTGGACTGGGGAGCAAAGAGTAGAGCTGGATTGACTACTACAACACAAAGCTCGCAAAATGCTGCGGGTTTTACAAGGACTGTAGGTATAATAAACCACTTTCATTTCACTCCGAAGAAATGAGTTGTATTTTTGTTCTTCCCTATAGCATAACCGAAATTTTACTTCAAATTACTCAAATACTAATGTTCTTACCAGCCACCTTCACTCCCTTCTGGCCATGCCTCCCCTATAATTACTGCTCAGCTGTTTAGACACACAGCCCCAGAGGCTGGCTAGGTCTTACATTTACTATGTTAAGAAAATGCCATGGTGCAGTAGCCAGAGTGACGGGATCACTATACATTCAGAAAATGTTCATAATGTAAATTCTATAAACTAGTAATTCAGCCTTATTCTACAAGCTAGTTTTTTCTTTTTTGTATTGCTGAATATGGTTTTGCTTTTCTAAAAACCTTTCTATTTTATACCACCCTGAGAAAATGTGTAAAGTACTTAATGTACATACACAAGGTATTTGATCCTGCAGAATACGTCATTCGATTTTTTTTAAGCTATTTGATGACTGTTCTGGATACCTTCAAATTAAATTTGAAGTGTTCTTCACAGAAAACACTGGCAGTCATCACTGAAACATCAGGTTGGTCATTACATTCATAAAATTATTTAAACCTTTTTGAACTTCCAGGGAAGAAAGGGAATTATCACATTTGTCAATCAACCAAGCAATCTATATTTGTTTTCTATATTTCTCCTCAAGAATCCAACACCCTACAGATTTTCTAAGAGTTTTGATTGTAATCCCTATAGCATTCAGTTTTGGTATTAATAAGATGCGTTGTTCAAAGTATAATTCCACCTATTGCTGAGGTAATATTATACCCCTGTATTCAAATAAAACAGTGTCACAGTTGTAAGTTGTTTAAAATAAGAAGCATGTTCATCTATAAAATTTTTTTCAAGTATCATTAAATAATAAATCTGCAGACTACCTCTCCACTCCTAATTCTCTTATTGCCTCCGTTTCCATTGTATTCCTAAAGTGAAACTTTAAGCACAATTTCAGAGATAATACACAATTCAGCTCCAGGATAATTTGATTTGATTACTTAAAGATTATTTGTTTGTACATTAGCCTGTAGGTACAGAAACAATATGCACTTTCAACTATTTCCATTTCATAAGTGAAAGCAAGTGATGTGCACCAATCTGCTAGCCACAAAATTATGACTGTTGGATGCATCCATGTGTAGCTCGTGTAACTCCTGTTTTGTCTTGCTATGTCCCCACATTCCAACACGGAGTTAGTAGGCAAGTTTTCCATGCTGCCATAAAAGAAACAGGCTGAGCTGAGAACACTTTTTCTGCACTCTCTCATTGATTTAGGCAAATTCACTGTCATGTGTTCTGTCCACCCCTCCCCACCACCACCATCCTGGCACAATTTTTATTTTCTTTCCATGTGTTCCACTTTTTTGTTACTGTTTGTAGAACCACAACCACAGCTGAACAAGAGTTTACACTGGCTGCTCAGAATATTTGTACTGGGTCTGGCTGGTCTGTTAACCTTCTCCACAGCAGCCCATATAGTGTTGTGCTTTGCAACTGTAGCTAGAACAGTGTTCATAGAATCATAGAATCATTTACATTGAAAAAGACCTCTAAGATCATCTAGTCCAACTGTTACCCTAGTACTGATGTCCACCACTATACCATGCTACTAAGTCCTAAATCTACAAATTTCTTGAAGACCTCCAGGGATGGTGACTCAACCACTTCCCTGTGCAGCCTATTCCTATGCCATACAAAGAAATTTCTCCTAATATCCAGCCTAAACCTCCCCTGGCGCAACTTTAGCCCATTCCCCCTTGTCTTATCACTTGGTGCCTGGAAGAGCCCCTACATCACTATATCCTCCTTTAAGATAATTATACGGTGTAAATTATGCATTATATTAAAAGCTTCCCTTTCCTCTAGGCTAAGCAACCCCAGGTTCCCTCAGCCACTCCCCATAAGACCTGTTTTCTAGAGCCCTCACCAGCTTCGTAGCCCTTCTCTGGACATGCTCGAGCACCTCGATGTCCTTCTTGTAGTGAGGGGCCCAAAACTGAACACAGTACTCAAGGTGTGGCCTCACCAGAGCAGAGGACAGGGGGACAATCACCTCCCTGCTCCCGCTGGCTACACTATTCCTGACACAAGCCAGGATGCCATTGGCCTTCTTTGCCACCTGGGTACACTGCTGGCTCATTTTCAGCTGACTATTGACCAATACCCCCAGGGCTCTTTCCACTGGGCAGCTTTCCAGCCACTCTTCCCCCGGCCTTTAGCACTGGATGGGGTTGTTGTGCCCCAAGTGCAGGACCCGGCACTTAGCCTTGAACTTCACACAGTTGACCTCTGCCCATCGGTCCAGCCTATCCAGATCTCACTGCAGAGCAGATCTTATCCTTGAGCAGATCAAAACTCGCGCCTAACTTAGTGTCATCTGCAAACTTACTGAGGGAAAAACATCACTGATACCACACCAATGTTTTTCCTGTTGCTGAGCAGTGCTGCCACAGCAACAAGGCTGTTTTTCCAATAGCCTTTCCACCAAAAGGCGGGGTGTGGGCAAGAGATGGGAGGGGACACAGCCAGGACAGCTGACCTAAACCGACCAAAGGGATATTCCATATTATCTGACATCATACTCAGCAATAAAAGCTGTATGAGGGTGGGGGAAGAAAGAGGCAGGACTCTCGTAAGGAAAGCATTCATCTTCCCAAGCAACCACTATGTGCATTGTGGCACCGCTTCCCAAGAAATTGCTGAACATTGTTTGTTGATGGGAGGTAGAGAATAATCTTTATTCTCCTTTTGCTTCTGTGCAGCCTTTGCTTTTTCCTTTCATCAAACTGCTCTTATTTCAAACCCACAAGGTTTTTTTGTTGCTCTTTTGCTTTGTTTTTCCCTCCATCTCATTTTCTTTTCCACTTTCCATCATGCTGAGGAGGAGTGAGAGAGTGGTTGCATGGTACTTGGCTGCCTCAGTGTTAAACCACAACAATACTATAATACAAGTAACAGAGAACTTCTGCAGAACATAACATTTTCTTCACTCTTCCTGTGTGCGCGCTATTTTTTTCCTTGTTTTTTGTTTTGTCAAGTGAATTCCTGTAACAATAAATTAGCGTTTAAATGAGTAAATCTACTTACCTGTAACAGTAAAAAGAAGAAAAGGAAAGGGGAGAAAGGAGAAAAACAAACAAAACTACTTCTAAATATTCCACTGATATTCAGGATTTACCCTGGATTTCCAAAGTGGTTTCGAGATAGGTGGATCCTGACTTATTTCTGGTAGTATGGTAATCAACATCTAGATTTCTTTTTTTCCCCTGCAAGTGTGAAGTGCTAGTACAAAGTAATTTTGAATTTTCATTGGCTTAACTCAACCCTCAAAAGGACATGAAATCTTCCACTTAATGTCAATCAATTTTTAACCCTGGCATTACGTTTAGAAAAGTACACTTTCACTCCCCAATAAACCTGTATTAGTTTTGTAAGTATTTGCCCCGTCCCACACACATGGCACACCAGAGTAATTTTGACCAGGCATACTGAATCTCACGCATAGTCATTCCAGTCCAGTGCTCTGAGTGTTATTCTTCCTACAGTAATAGCTGACCATAGGCAATGGAATATGAACCCCCCCAAATCCCAGATTCTTAAGTGGGCAGACGCAGAATAATTCTCTATTTTGGCTCTTACATCTCTACAGCTTTCTCTCATTAAATGAGCTATAACTTGAGTAGTGACCCAATTCTGGTGTATCTTTTATTTTTAGAACAAAACCAAACAGGAGCAGCTCCCAACAAAGCTAAATCTTTTTCACAGCTTTCTTAAAACACTCTGTTCATTTCTGATACACTTAAGTTTAATTCAGTCTCTTTAGATTTCCCCATGCCTTGAATGTGCACAGATGAATGCAGAAAGATTAAACATTTTCTTACTGTGACCTACAACAATTTGCTGAAACATTAATTATTATGTTAATTCAAGCATTGGTCCCAATTGGTTTATTATATTGCAGAAGCTAATACAATCTACTCTGAAGTGAGATGTGGGCATTAGTTGCCTCTCTGTATTTTGTCTACAAATATTTAGACAAAGTAACTAAGGGATAGGCACTAAAACAAATATTCTTAAAGCTAATCTTAATTTTGGGGCATTATCTTCAAGTAGATATATAGCTCCTCAGAAAAAATACCGAAAAGACAGTTGCTTGTAGGAGCAAAAGATTGTGACTTGACCAAACGTCATCACCTCAAAGTCTAGCCTTTTGAAGCAAGACTGGTATTTATCTTTCTTCATTTTACTAGTCAGAACTCCATATTTTATGCAGACATACCACATAGGATGACATTTGAGAAACAATCCATTTTTCCCACTGCAATACATGACTGGGTATTGTCTATGTTGTATTAGGAATCAGAACAAAAACAGCTAACTCCAAAAGCAATACTGCATTTGCAATAAATATGGCTCATTATTAAAGACAAGAAATTTCCCAAGTCTTGATGATGTAAAGGACCAGCATTAAAAGAAACATCAGAAATTGAAAATTAAGGCTTGGTCTTTTTCCTAACACACAGTGCAATTGTTTCTGATCAGCTATGCAGTACATCAAATTGCTAGTCACACTTATCACTTATCTAGGGAAAAAAAAAGCCACCCTACTAAAATTTGTTATCATTTTTCTTTGCAAAGCAACACAACTATTCACCAAAATAAAACTCAAATTTTAGAGTTAGAAGAGAGAAAAAGCAACAAACCTCAACGGTATGAACTTGTCAGACCCTGGTAAAACCTGTCTAACTTTGCCGAGTACATAAACCTTTGCTTAAAGGATGGAATTGGAATTAGCTTATATAGTCTTACTTCTCTTTGGTTAATATATATGAGCATTTTCTATTAAAATATCAGAAAAGTACCTGTGTTGTAATTAGGAGCAACATGACTTCTATCAAGTGAAAATTAAAAAATAAATGTTTAGAATAATACAGGCAAGTAGGAATTAATGCAAGCTTTCAGGTTTTACACTGTCAAGTAAACCAGAGATTCTGTCCTATGCTCATTTTTGATTGTTCATATTAATTGCTTACTACCATACTGGCTTGATAACCATCGCAAAGACAGTTTCATAATTACCAGATATAAATCTTCGTTCTTAAGAGAAAAAAAAATATATATATATATATATATAAAGGAACTATTTTATCAATATTTACTGAAGTTGATACAAATAAATTGGGGTAAAAGCTTTCAAGCTGAGAAGGCTTTGAAGACTATGGATAGCTCAAATATATTTTTATATTATTTCTAAGCAATGTGGCCACAATATTTGTTTCCTGCATTACTTCTAACATTTCTCCAACAGCAAGGCCACCATTCAAAGGATACTTATAGATTTCTTTCTCTACTCAAAACTGTTGCTTGTGAATCTATCCAGGATAGAGGCAGCATATGCCTCACATGAGAACAGACTTATAAGTACAAACACTGGGACATTTTAAAACTTTAAGATCTGATCACACTACAAGGATCATCTTTCCAACTTACAGAACCTTTACAGTTTAATTTATGACATAAATGCAATGTAATTCCTATGTCCAAGTTTATAACCTGGGAAACATTTCCTAAGAAAGCATTTTAATTAAGTTGCTTCCTCCCTTCCCATTTCAGCAATTTTTTTTAGGTACTTAAATAGCAAAATCCAAAGCATTTTAAAATACAAGTTTATCTGGTGTAACTTCTTCAAAAAAAAAAAACATACAAACATTTTCTTCATAGAGCAAAAAAATTTTTGAAGCTTTCTCCACAGCTAGAGAGAGTTCAAAGTTGCCATGGTAACTGAACAAAAAGTCTCTAAGGACTTCCTACCACAGACCTTTACAAGGTGCAGGCTGTAAGAGGTAGTGAAAAACATTTTATTGATAATTTAAACATACAGAACTAGCAAGTTGTGTTGATTTTTATAGAGAAGTATTAATATTATACTTGGTTATTTTTGCAGTAAGGTGCACCATACAAAGGCTCACTAAGGTCTGTTACACCAAGTTATATAAACATGCAATACTATATTTTCCAGTATTCTGATACGAAACCTGTTATATTAAATTTTCTCAGTTAAATATTTTGTTGTGGTGGAAAAGATAATTTAATCAAAGTATCCATTACACTATAGATCAAAATACTCAACTGACTTTTTTCTTTTGAAGGTCTTAATGCAGCAAGTCAATAAAATAACCGGTACAGCATTAATTGTGTGAGAAAATACAGGACTGTCTTAAAGTTGCTGCATGTCTCCCAATATTTAGATTATAAAGATAGTAGATAATCAACCACAATTACTTGCTGATTAGAAACCAACACATACAATTTTGAAAAAAGAATGGTTCAAGTAAGACCATTTGTATAATACTTTTCAGTGTAAACTGTGTCTAGAATAGAGAGAGGAATGCAAAGTAAATTTTACTCAGTAAAACTACTGTTCAAAAATAATCATCTTGGCAATAACAAATAATAAATTTTGGATCATATATTCACAGAAAACTCAGTGGACTTCTTTGTCCCTTCTGAACTGTATTGTCTCAAATACATAAATACATATCTATAATTTGATCATGTAAGATGTACTAATGTATTAGTACATTTCTATTTTAGATACAATCTATTTCAAATAATTCAGTGTGACAGTGTTACTCACATACTTCTCAGAGACAGACCCCAAACTTTCATTAGCATTCCCAGGGGGTTGCCATCCTATCCAGGGAATTGTCAAATAAAGCATAATTAACATCTTAATGAACCAGATTTTAACCATTGCTCATAGTTGATACTGCATTATTCTACTCTATTCAGGTCAGCAGTTGAGCAATTCAACCTGCAGAAAGCAGGACAGAAAGGAATTTGTTCACACACCCCTAAGTTTACTGTCAAAAGTTACTAAGCCTTTAACCAACAAAGAAGGAATAAACTACCTTCCTCAGCCCTCTACTACACTACACGTACTTCTGTTTCTCTGTCTTTCTAATAACTGGATATATTTTGCTCATTCTTTTCCAAAAGTCTCAGCACAGGATGCCAAAGCTTGCAAAGCCATTCAGGAAATTTCAGTTATAAACAAGTAATTGGCTCAGAGAACAAAATCCCACACCGGCATGCTGTTATTGAGCCCTTCAAAAAAGCAAAATAATCACATACTCCTCTATGCTGTATCCTGTTAATCAATGCACTTCACATACAGGCCTTACAACTTTACTCCTTATATTAAGATATCTCTGCTAATTTGGGGTTGTATTTTAAAAGACACCTAGAATATTTTCTTAATCCCTTTAATAAAGTTGTGTAAAAATTAAAGCATATTCATTTTAGATTATATTTTATAAAATCCTTTATATTTTTTGTCCTAGTTTCAGGAATTTTAAGATTTGCATGGCAGTGGTGTCCAGCACTATAGAGACCACGACATGCAAGAACAACCACCTCAACTAAGTAAAATCCCTAAACGTATTTTTGAAACTTGCAATTAATCACCTTGTAGCATCTGTTTTAAGTATGTACACATCAATGCTGAATTTGTTTCTGGATTTATCTTCTTCCTGAGCAGAAAGATGTGAGTAATTAAGTGCTACGACATTTCAGCCATGGGATAGATGTAACACAAGCTCATGTACACCAACTTTTATGTCAATATTATGAAGATGTGACCTAGAAGATGTGTCCACCCTCTTGTTCCTCTTGTTAATGGAAGACCATTATTTTTGCATTCAACTAGGTTAATTATATTAGCATATGAAGGTACGGTATGGTAATTGATCAATCCTGAAATAAAATAGTTAACCTCTGTGGACTTGAATGTTTCTTTTTACATTATATTATATATATAGTTATTATCAGAGCAGATGGGAACATACTGAGGGGGGACGTTATATGCCACAGCACATCTTGTGGTTCTGTTCCCTTAATAAACCAGACTAGGGACCTATCTGGACCTCCTAGGAACTACATATTACAGTCAACAACCCCAGATTTATTTTCTTCTTACATGGTGTGAGGGAGGACAGGAGATCATGACTAAGTCTCACACAGCATGGAGTTAAGATATGAATGAGACACACAGCCAGATCCAGTTATTGTAAAAAGTCTTCAGATCTGAAAGTTTAGGCACCAATTCCAGGTCACGTGGAGCAAAATATTTTCTGATATTTCGTACTGTTCCTCCCCCCCCAAATACTCTGAGATATCCTACATGTAGCAGAAGCACTAAACTTAAGAGCTGAATTCAGACCTGGTAATTTATTCTCAGCACTTTGCATTTCACTTAGATTTGAAAATGACAAGCTGTTGGTCCAATTTTTGTCAACATGTTTTTAATTAGTTCTGAATTTATGACAATTAAAGCTCACAGTTGTTTTTAAAACGAAGTTACTGATTTTGCCTTAATTCATTTTCATTGCTCAGCACTGCGTGCATTTTAATTCACCATGGAAATATTCCATCATCTCTGCTTTCTGCAGGAAGGGCACTACAATCAGTGCTATCATCATTTTTTTCTGTGAAACGTATTGACTTGAAAATAGACTGAAAATATAACTCTGAGGAACACTAGCTATACTCCACATTTGACTGGCTCCATCTGTGTCTCAGCTGACTCAAAGACCCCAATGTGTTCCAGGTTTTCTCAAAAAAAAAAAAAGTGAAACATTGTGCCATAACACAGATTTTCTATTACTTATATCTGCAGCTGCAGTTTCACTTTTAGACAAATTATGTCTATTATTCATTTTTTAGAGCCATACACAACAAAAATTTACAAACCGTAATTCACTTAAAAGATGAGAATCTACTCAACAACAGATTGGCACTTATCAAACTTTTGGGGGGACAGGAAATGTTGAAGTGGGATTGTCATTCTTATGAAGAAATAGTTCTGGGAAATTCTTAGAACCTTAATAATAAATGGAAAAATTATCTATATTAGAAAAAAACCTTGTTCAACCTCATATGGCTCAAACACATTTCTAACTTCTCCCTTGCATTCATTTTCCAGCAAGAAAGTCATTTTCTCTTCACAGGTCCTCTGTGAATTTTTATTGTTCACGCACCATTTCTTCCACAAATGGCTGTAGACTGATCTACACTGTTATGAGTGTCTGTAGACTACATGTCTTAATCTGAAATTGCAGCAAGATTTTCCTCCATTAGTGTGCTTTCAAAAAAAGTCTAACTGATGAAATTAATAATAGAGAAAGTATATTAACAGAGTATATTAATGACAACCTCTTTTCTACTTAAACTAATGTGTCTACTCAATAAAATAAATAAATAAATAGGTCCCAAGACCATTTCTTTTTTTTTTTTGTAACAGTTCTAATCTCAGTTTGGTTGTCTGAGGGTTTCCCTCCTGCCTTTAGCCTGTTAATATTTTTTCTCTTTTAAAATAAACTTAGTATTTATACTAAGTAGTTTTACTTGCAGCAGTAAAACAATAATTGAACAGTACTCTTAAAAGAATTCAGATATTATAATTAGAAAAAAAAGAAAAAACCCACATTTTGATGATAGGTTATTGCTTTTCTAGTTTAACTATTTGTTGTGGTTTAACCCGGCAGGCTGCTAAGTATCACACAGCCATTCGCTTGCTCCTCCTGCATTTTGACTGGGATGGGAGGATGGGTGAGAGGGTCAGAAGGAAAAAAAAAAGTAAGAACTCATGGACTGAGATAAAGAGAGTTTAACAGGGAAAACAGAAACAGAACGGAAAATAATAATAATGATAATAACAATAAGGATAATTTTTTAAAATATAAAACAAGTGATACATTACGTCATTGCTCACCACCTGCCAACCAATGCCCAGACAGCAGTCCCTCCAGACAGCCAGCCCTCCCAGTTTTTGTTGTCTCACAGGATTCCGTATGGTATGGAATATCCCTTTGGCCACTTTGGGCCAGCTGTCCTGGTTCTTTCCCCTCCCAGCTTCTTAGGTACCCCCAGCCTCCTTACAAGCAGGGCAGCACGAGAAGCAGAAAAGTCCTTGGCTTTGTGTAAGCACTGGTCTGCAACAACTAAAACATCAATGTTATCAGCATTATTTTTCTCCTAAATACAAAACACGGCACATACCAGCCACTATGAAGAAAATTAACTCTATCCCAGCTGAAACCAGGACACTACTAAAATAAAAATATCTGTGATCTAACAGCCAATTAAAATGACAAAAGAGAAATCTGAATGACTTCCCCAGAGCCCAACCATATCTCCATGCTTTAAAAAACATTACCTTAAGTGAATACCTAACAAACTATGGTAAAAATCCAAATAGATACTAATTTAACAGTAACATCTGTTGCTTACTTTTCACAATGCATGCTCAAGTTAGATATAAGTTGTTATTTTTTGACAAGTAGATTCAATGTTATTGTTCCTTACCTACTAGTTAAAGGTTAACTACTGCTAAGAAGACTACATTTCTCAGTTACTGTATGCACTCTACCTACACTAAAATCACAGAAATCAAGAAACTTTTTCACAAGTTTGTTAACCACTTATATGTAAATGTTTGTTTGCTTTTTAATTCACCCTATTGTGCTGCTGTTCAGAGAAACAGTAGTTCCTGATCACTTATCAAAGACAACTGTTAAGTGAGCAAAGCAATGGCTAAGGTACTCCATATGGAGAAGCTGTTGTCCCAAGAGCACGGCAGTGTTTTGTTCATGCCTGTCCTGTAATCAGTGCAGTCAAGTCAGAGTAATGTGCTGGAATTCTGTTTTTCTCTTCCATGCCTTCCATCAGAGCCAGGCTCTGTAATGTGTTTGAAATGTGGATTACTTGTTCAAAGGAGGAGGCCAAGTGGAAGCTAAATAACCCTGACCTTACTAAGTCTGAAAAAAACAAACAAACAAACAACAAAATGACACCACAAAACCAACCACTACTCAGGAGGGGGAAGAAAAAAAAAAGGAAAGAAAAGGATTCATAACTGGAACAGGATCTTTAATCCTCTTCAGCTGCACATTCAGTGGTCTCATAAAAAACAAAAGTTGGTAAATATATATATTTTTTTCTAAAATACATTGGGAAGGTTGCAAGATTTGGAAAGCAGTCACTAAGAAAACCATAACTGATGCAGGAAAACCTGGTAAACAGTGATCAGGACAAAGAATGAGCAGGACGTGCTTCCACATTGAATCTATACATATGGTTTTCAGCTTCATATTCTTCTTTTATTGACTCACCTCTGAATCACAAGCTTTCTTGCATAGGTTTGGTGAATGTGAATGTAATTTAAAAACAATAAATGCACTTCCCAGTCAAAAGGTTATCATCTTAGCTCACCACCTGGACCACAGGCTCTTTTTGTAATACAGCTTCAAAAAGCAGCTGTTTGCTGCTACTGTTGAGTTCCTTGTTGTCTAAATATTCACATTGCTCGAGAGAGGTTACCATTTCTGACCTGCCCATTAAACAGCTGGCAGTACCCCATTTATTTACTCCATTGTTGATCCTTCTCTCTAGGAGGGGCTTGACATAAACAATTCCTTCAAAATTTCTTCAAATAATTCTCCTTTGCAGTAATGCACAAACAATAAAAATTGTTCATAACAAAGAATATGCTCCATGCATATTATCATAAGGTGGTAAGTTTACAAGGTGCTGTGTCACAGGATACTGCAATATCAGTCTTTGCTTTCCAGCTTGAATAGAATTGTTAGGCCTATTATGTACCAGTGTAATGCCAGAATGTTTTGTGATAATGAAGTCACAAAACTTGAGGGCAAAATTAATCTGAATTCAGGCTTCTTCAGCTTATGTTAGAATAAGACATTACTGTGGCATGGATAGCATTTAATACCACTTTTACTCTGTATCAAACCAGAGTTAAAAAATTTAAAGGAGGCACTAACAAGCATGAAACACATTATCGTCCTTGTTACTGGGAGGTAACACTACTGCACTGCTATAGGCTGGCAGGAGTTGTCACTTCCACTTGCCATTGCTTCCAGTTACTCTGGTCTGATGAGACATGGTGCAAGATCACTTGTCACATCTCCTGAATTGCAATACTAATGCAAGTGATTTATTTAATGCAGAAATAGTTTCATAGGGAAATTTGTATATATGAGAATTTATTTTCTTGAAGGGTAAGGAGGAGGAGCAGACCAGACACATGTCTGATGCTGGCAGGTTTTTCTTAAACAACATGATACTGGGATGGTTTAGTTTGGATTCTCTACCTGATGCTCTCTTATTTGTTAAGTTCCACTTTGGTAATTGTATTACTCAAGCTGGTTGCTTGTATTTGTTTAGGTGTTTGAATTAGGGAAACATTTTGGAAACTGCAGGGAAATCAGGGAAACTTTACTTATAGTTGTGTTACAACTATGCTACAACTAAAGTTTTGCATTTTTTAATTGACATGTTGAAGAATTTTACATAATTTTTGAAATGTAAAAAAAAAAGATTTTTTCTTAAAATACTCTCTATAAAGTTAAGTGTAACAGCCATTTTTTAATAATGTAAAAATTTTGCATTCTTCTAGAATCTGGTAAAAGTGCAGGTAGTTCAGTTGACCAGTATCCTGATGGTCAGCTTAGCTGAATTCTACCACATCAACGTTTCCATCTTTCATATGCAGTGGCAAACTTGGTTTATTGTGGTTGCTGTAAAGAGTTCTCCTGCTAAAACTGAAATCCACTTTTCCAGATCAAATTAAAGAACTACCTAGTTGTCATTTTATTAGATGTGATTCACCACCTTTGAAAGAACTACATACATTTCACCAGCAGAAAACACAGCTTTAAACATTGTCTTACAATGCAACAGCATTACTTGATCTAAAAGACAATGTTGTAAGATGTCTGAGATATATTAGCTCAAAACGCTTTAGATGACCAGAGATTAACTGGCTAACAATGCCATGATGAATGTTGTGACAATTTTGTGAGCTGTGACTTTGGCCTAAATCCTCAGTGTATTTGTCTGGCTTTAGCAGAACCATACTGGAAACTACAAAGGGATCTGGAAAGTTTTAAATACTTATGGATGTTTTAGCTATCTAAAGGTGATTCAGGCTAAGAGATTTGACCTGAAGAACCACTGATTAAAAAATAAAAAGTGTTAAGTGCAAAGATACTAATGCATGCAAACTTCCCATTTAACCTACTGACATCAGAAACATTTTCTCTTTCATCTCATACTTACACACCCTGTACGGTAAATGCTGTGCTGGCTCATGAATTTGCGTTTGCAGATTTCTTGCACATGAAAGCTTCTTTACAAGAATATTTTTTATTCCTTGTCATCACCAACATTCTTCCTACATGCATGTTATAATCACATAATACATAGTCTCTAGAATTAACCATGGAAGAAAATTAACTCTTTGAAAGTGGAATGTGCTGTGAATCTCTGAAATCATGGCACACCTAACAAACATGCCAACAGCATCATGTTATCTTTAACAGAACAATGGATTTGCATTCTCCATGTGATAGTGCCAAGTTATCTTTGATACTTCACTCATTCATCTAATTATTCTTCAGACAAGCTCTTGCTTGCTTTAAGATATTCCAATTAACACTTAGCAGCTCCTAAACGATACCTGTGAACAGTATGCACGAGCTGCAAGTTCTCTAGAGAAATAGCCAAGAACCTGATCTCTTCTGCTTTCAGATTTTACTGCAAAATGTGGAACGATATTATTGCTAGTATCAGATTGATGCACTATCTGTAACATGAGAATATGCTGAAATTACATTGAGATTTTAGAATGGCTGAGAATGGACTGACAGTAACACACCACTATTGTGGTACCTATTGTAGTAGATACATTCAAAGTTTGATCATTGGAATGGTAAAGTATTAGCATATATAAGAGACAAATATTTCATTTGCTTAAAATACATATACGATTATTCAGCAACGTGAATCCAGTTAGCACAATAAAACAATATTCTTTGTGAAATATTTGCTATGGAACAAATATTTTAGCACTCACGGTCCCAATGTTTTTATGGATTTTTGGGACTGGTGTCTGAAGCTGTGCAAACTATTTTGCTGTTTGCCACAAGTTACTTACTTTTGCTTTTATTTAAAAGCCACTTGAATATAAATAAAAAAATAATAAAAATGACAACAACAACATTCTCCGAAGGTTATACATTCACTTTCAATATCCTACATTTCTGAGGGCACACATGGTACCCAAGAAACATTCACCATCCCCATCTACTGTGATTAACTTTTGCAAAACTAAAGTCAAGTTAGTACTTTGGCTTCGGTTTCTTGTCCATGAACTATTTCATTTACGATTTTAAACAGCCTTTGATTCACTGAGTAAACTCTGCATTATAATTAATAGCCGCTAATGATGCACAACTGTGCACATTCTATATCCCCATATCCCCAGTGATATTAAATACTTCAGTCACCGGATTTGAAAAGCAACTTTTTTTTTTTTTTTTTTGGTAATTGAACCTCAGCTCAACAGACAGGAATGGTGATTACTCAACATTGTTTATCTTTGGGAACTTCACAGAACAAGAGCAATTCTTACAGTTGTAAGAATTTCAGACAATCCGACAAGTTCAGACACTCAATCTGACTTCCTTCTTTCCTAGAAAGTTTAAGCATATTTGCTCAATTTCTACCCCACTTGGTGTGAAGATGGAAGTCTGAGGGTTCAGTAAATTCTAAATACTTAAAAATCTTTCACCCAGTTGAAACAGATGAGTGGAAGCTGAAAGAACACTTAAATGGTCAAGAATAAAGTATCTTGGTATCTCAGTGTTTGAGTGGAAGGAGAGAAGATATTAATTTATTTATTAGACTGGACTTAAATAAAACAGCAATTAAAATGTTAACACTGTCTAGGTTTTACATAGGAATATAAAACTTGCTGTTGTAAGCAAGTGTTGAAAAAATGATCGCCACAGCTGTGCTGCAGTTCTCACTCCCCAGAAAATAAAGCTTTGCTCCCCAGATGATTCCTTTAAATTTTCAGTGATCCTTGCCATACAGATAAATTCATATAAAGCAGTCTTCATAGTAAAGAGGAATTTATACTGATTACTGTAGCTGTAAGAACAGATCCTAAAAATCTCTGTAATACTGTGATACAAAGTGGCAGCTAAAGATCCTAGCTTGTTCATGAAGACACACATAGTGCCCTAGCTTTTTTCCAGCACTGACATTTAATATTGTATTTATGTAAGATAACTGTAGTACCCTTACCTCCAGTCACTCTTCTAGTCTTAATAACAGTAATGATTTACTGTTTGTGCTGCTCACGTTCCAGTCACATTACAACGTGTAGCACAGGAACCAGCTGTAGGGGTTCAGCCCAAGGGTCTGTCTTTCCTGAGATCTAACTGAGGCTTTCCCAGACATCCCAGGAAGATAACAGGGCACATAGTGGATACTTCTGTGTTTGTATTCTCACAGCCTTCCAAATAATTTAAGTACAGGGAATTTTTAAGTTTATGGCCTTTTAGGCTCTCTCAGTTGAAATGTAGTTGCATGAGCAACTACAGTTGTTCCAAAATCTCCTGAAGTTTACACAGCTCCCTGCATCAACAAAGCCCTTCAGCAAGGAGCTCTACAAAACTGCTGACACATGAAGAACTAGCTCTTTTTGTTTGTCCTGAAGCACCAATTCAACACGTGTTGTTGTTTTGTTTTGTATTGGAAGAGAGTGAACAGATAATCCTAATTAACCCTCTACATACAATTCATGATTTTGTATCATTGCATTCCTTCTTCCCTAGTCATCACCTTTTCAAGCCTGAGAACCATCCTTTACATCTCACATGGAAGCCAAAAAAAGTTATCCTTTTTAAAATTAATGGAAGTGGCCTCACTACAAGTAAGTAACAATAACAGGAAAAGGTTATTTACTGTGTCAAAACTGATCTACATAATCACAGCATATATACAGCTTTGTCTAAGACTCCCAAGTAACTTTTACAAGGAAAAAAAAAATCTGGGAAAGCCCACCAATTTCCAGGGGGAAAACAGAAATAGTTTTTCAAAAATGTAAAATTTTAATTGTTTCAAATTATAATTAAAAGTATTTGAAATTGTCTGAAAAATTGTTGAAGAAATGCACTATACTCTGGTTTCTAGGTTGTGGATTTTTTTTTCCCCATTACATTTCAAGATTTTCAGCTACATCAGGAATAAAACAGTAGGGAAGAGCTTCTCCAGTCTGTGTTCCCTTCGGTCCTTCCAAAGAGGAATACAGTAGAGTAATAATCCTTGACTTCAAGAATAATCCTGGTCATCACAACTCTATATAGCTACCCTCACTACATATTTTATTTGAAGTAAACAGAAAATAGGCCTGTACCACTAGTAATTCAACAGCAGAAGCAAAAAAAAAAAAAAAAAGAAAAAATCTGAAAAGCAAACCTAAACAGTGCATAAATGGTTTGTTGAAGAAAGTTCCTGAACACTGACTTTAAGAAGGCACAAGAGAGATTAATTTAATCCACTCTCCCTAGTAGTGCACTGTTATGTTACAGGTGTGCCCTAGAAATGGGATATTTTGCTGAGGTTATAAAAATAAATAAATAAATAAACCACAGATCTTTTACCTCCAATGTGCGACTGTAATCAGAAAGTGATTTTGTCTTAATGTTTGCAAAACTTAGCTTTTTTATTTAGTGAATTATCTTCAGCAACAGTTCCATGCAGACCTGAAAATACCTTCCCATTACAAACTTATTCAAGAATAAAATTTCTGTGAAATAAAGTAGTTGAATACTGATGACATAATTGATCTCCAACTTGAAATCACCTGAATACACTAGACCCCAAAAGGTTCAAACTTAACAAAAATAAAGCAAGGCTAGGAAAAACACATTTCTCTTTCTAAAGAGAATGTCTCCTGAGGATGACAACATAAGGTTCACAGTTATTGCCTTTAAGAGGTGTTATGAAGTTAAACTACAATATAATTATTGATTTTAATTTTAAATTTTTAAGTTAAAAATATGAAGAATCAGAGAAGTTCCCCCCAGTAATATTTTGTAATAAGAAAATGCTTGGTGAAGTGTTCAGTATATGAACTTACACTCACAACCAGCACTAATTTAATATTTATTCAACACCCACATTTGCAAGCAAGAACTTTGTGTCTCCATGATGCTTTACTACTTTCATATAACTGAAGTATTTGCTTTATTACTTTTATATAACTGAAGTATTTAAGATTAACCATTACCAAAATCATATCCTCTCATTTAATATTAAATAACCACTACAAAAACTTGTAAGCTTCTCAGAAAAAAATAAAAAATAAAAAAGGACAAGTTGGCTTGCTGCCCACTACAGTTTCACAGCTACTTTGTATTTCAAAACATGGGCCATCATGGTTTCGTATTTTTTTCTGAACAAGTATTAAAACACCGTAAAAAGAGACCTAAAAGATTCCAAAGGGAAACAAACAAACAAAACAGGTTTTCTGGAGCACTGTATTGGGTGGGTTTTGTGTGTACATGTGGTTATTTATTTCCTTGCTTAAATCCTCAGAAGACTTTAAGATTGCATATTAAATAATGTTCTAATAAAGAAACAAACATTGCCATCTTTTGCTTCTTTGTGGCTCTTCTCTTGATGGTTACACTGATATCGAAAACTCGGGACTTCATATATAATCCCCCACACAGTCAAAAAACATCTGGAAATCCATTACTGTATGCAATGGATTAATGCACACATTTCTCATTTAATACATTTAAAGGGACTTAACATCATCCAGTTTGACCAAATATGTTACAGATGTTGCCAGCATTGCTAAGTATGCTGTCTATTTGAGGTGTCCTGGAAAACAAAAACAGCTAAGTAGTACCACGGCTTCACATACAGTTTATTTTAAACATGATGTCGATGATTCCACCAAGTGCAAGAGCTGAGTAGCAACACAGTAGTGAGTACAAACTCACTGAGTATAAACACAGCAGTACCATATTGAGCGGGACAACATGCTGCACAAACTTGAGATGATTTGGAAAGAGTTTTTGTAAAAGCTTTTGTAACCAACCTGGTAAAAACAGACCTGACCACTCAATCTTCACAAAGCCGAAGAAGGATATATTGCAGAATCCCATAATTCTCAACACCACATTCAGGAATTTTCAAATAAAGTCTATTGGCAAAATATATGGACTGTCAAATCAGAGGTACATCTTTTGCCTAGCTCTTATCTCCCCTTTGAATTTTTCAACAGAAACGATATTTTACTCTGCATAGGAGAAAAGCTTTGTAGAGGAACCTACTTAGAACTTATTTGTTGGTTAAACATTGTAGAAATAATTGTCTTGTCGCTTAATACCTTTGTTACAAGAAAATATACTGAACACAGACCACAAAGTATACATCAGCTGATAATACACACTGAACTACTTCTGCACATATCAAATTTTTTAGCCTCTTATTTTTCACCTGTGGCTAAAGAAATAAATATAACTAATAGCCTAAATTCAGCACAGATAACAATAAAAATTATGACAGAAACGATTTCTAGCTTTCATAGTTTATACAAGTATGAGTAGAGGAAAAAATAAAAGTTAAAAACGTAACAAAAAATTTATCGAATATCCCAATGTTACCAAATGCATCTTTTCCTTATGTTCTCAGTGACTCATCTTAAAATACCTAGAGAATTTGATGCCCTCAGAACTCATAGCAAAGGCTATCATCTTAACTGATCAAACATAGCCTTCACACTGGGCAAAATCATCCAAGTCACCTTACCTGCTTTTGCTACAATGACTAGACACACACAATGAATGAAACACGCAACCTCTGAGTAACTGGTATCCCAACTATCATCTCTAAGCAATATGAAGTATATTGTTCTAAGTTCTAATTCAAACATTCAAAACAGCTAAAAGATAGATAAAATATACAGTTATTTTGCTGACTACACAAAGCGTATAGAATAGTTCAGTTATTTTAAGGCAGAAGCAATTCTTAAGGAATACACTATGAAATGCATTATTCCCATGAACTATCTGCACAACAGCGAGGTAGAAGAGGTGAGATGTATTTAACATTATGATTAAACCATGATGTTATTTCAATACCTTCATTTCCCAAATAAACCAAGTTCATTAGGGAACATATTAACTGATAGACAACAGCTATTTTCTTGTCTTCTTAATTCAAACTTAAAATAGCAATATTAAGCTAAACATACTAAATATTAAAAATACTAACTTTATGTTGGCAGCCAAATCAATATTAACTTCAGTCACGTGAACCTGAGGGACTCTCCCTGTTCACAACTATATGAAATCAATAGATGAATTTTTACACATATTCTGTCTACTCTCAGAGAGACATTGGAATGATCTTCATTATAATAAATTTCCAGGCTTCGACAGTTTTTCATTTTTATTTAATGTAGTCATTGATCTGCTTCTCATTTCACAATCTTGCGTCGTTTGCTGTAATGCTAGTAAAAAGTATTTTTGAATATTTAGTATTTATGTGTATTTAGTATTTATGAGTATTTAGTATTTATTTATATATATATATATACACATATATAATACGAATATAACAAGATACTAAATTGGGGCATTTTGGAATCTAAAAACAATTACAGAAATATTTGGAAATACTTCATAAAATTTCCAGCTGCCAGTGGTTCTAGGCCCTCAGAATCTTTTATTTCCCTGTTAACTTAGAACAGATTCAAAATAAAATCTTACAATCTTAAAATTAATTATAATATAGGAAAAAAAAAAACACAACGTAATTTCTACTTAATAGATCTTCTTCATGTCTGACTACCATCAGTATTGTCCTTTTACCTAATTGTTTCCTTAATTCTTTTGCTGGTTTTGCTTTGTTACACACTGTATTGTATTATAGTACTTCATTAATAGCAGTTTTATTGCTTCAAGGTCAAAATGCAAAATGTTGTCTCTAAGAAGCTGCTCTGGAGACTTTTTTTTTTTTAATATAATGCAACTACTTCATTTTTCTTCTCAATTCCCAAGCATATTTAAAATTCTAATCAGACTGTGAAAAGCCACATCTTAATAGAATTTAGCACATGGAATAAAATTCACTCATCTAACATTATTTTGTTCTTGTTTATTTTATGGACCCTCCACAGAAATTTAACTTTGCAACCTTAGATTTGTAAGTAATAACAATGAAAGATAAGAAAATAGAGAAGGATTTATATTTTACAATGTAACTGTTCAGTGATTTAATTGAACTACTTCCAACAGCTTGCTCCCATGTCACACAGCTTGCATCATGCTTTACAGTAACACAACCCCCCAGAAGCTTTCTAGACAACTTTCTTACCCTGAAGTCAGTATCACAGTCTTCCACTATGAAAACCTGGTACAACTGTCATTATTAATATTTAGGGCAGACAGAATATTGATTGAGTTGGGCTGTCACTCTAACAAATCTAAAGAAAATATGGAAAAAAGTCTGTTCTCTAAAATCCATGACATTATTTCCATTAGCTTCAAAAGAATCAAGATATCTTTTCTGTGAATCACACTCCAACATTTTTCATACTTTCCTTTCATAAAACTGACATTCAAGCATCACTTTTAGAATATCATAGTAAGTGCCAGGCAACCTGCCACGCACCCAGGTCCCCTTCAGAACCATACCACCCCAAGTACAGTCTACTTATTTGCAAGAGCAGTTTAACATCACGGTTCAGAAATGATCTTGAATTTATGTCTACTGTTCACTTAAAGGATCTTGATAACATGCTCAAAAAAAAAAAAAACACCACTGAGTATGTTTTTGGGGAGGTGGTGGGGATAAGGGATAGTGACATGAAATATTGTGGTGCAAATACGTATTTCTCATTGTCTCATTCAGAATAACCAGATAAGAGCATGGCTAATCATGCCACGTGGGAGGCTGTTTTTGCATTTTGAGCAACATAATAAGTTCTTCAAATAAAAATTAATCTCCCTACCTATACAAATACGCATCCATCAAACTATATATCTGAAGTGAATTCAAAGACATGAATGTAAAACCCAACACTGATATCATTTAATTTTGTGACACTTCCTTAATAACCATTTTCATTCCCATTCCTCCAGCATACACACTGTTATGTTTTTTCTTCTTCCCTTTATTTTTTTTTTTTTTTTTTATCTTCACAAAGCACATAACCCATATGATACACATATTCTGCCAGCATGGAAATGTAGTGAAACTACAACTGTTTTCAGTGACTGAAGATTTGTCTGCAAAAATCTGAGCAGTCAGGTACATTAGTATCATAAGAAGAACTTTTCTATTTCCTTTTTAAGAATACAGCACGTGAGAAGACGGGACAGACAGAATCTCTCTTAATCTTCCTTAAAATTGCAAGTGGCATGTTAAGAACAAATGCAGAACATATCATCGCAGATGCCTGCCTCTCATTCAGCAAAAGAAAAAAAAAGATAAAAACACTTTCAAGCAGCAATATGACATTGTTACCCTGGTAATTCCACCTGCATAAGTGAATTGGTAAGCAAGCTTCAAAAATTACGTAGGATTTAGTGTTTGTAAAAGCATAAATAACAGGTCAGCTTCTATATAATAAAGTTTTTGTTCAGAAACTATACCCTGGTTTTCTCTGGAAGTGAAGCTGTATGTTACATTTTTATACTGATATCTGCCAGATAGCTGTCCATTTCAGAAACTTTTGATTTTAATTAGCAATTTCACAAGAATCTCATGAAATTCAACAAGGAGATGTGCAAAGACCTGCACCTGGAAAGGAACTACCCCAGGCACCAGAACATGCTGGCGGTCACCCAGCTGGAAAGCAGCTCTGCAGAAAGGACCTGGGAGTCCTGGTGGACACCAAGCTGAACATGAGCCAGCAACGTCCCCTGTCACTAAAAATGTTAACAGCATACTTGGCTGCATTAGTTTAAGTATCACCAGCAGGTGAAGAGAGGTAATCCTTTCCCCTTCTGCCCTACTCAGCACTGACAAGGCTTCATCTGGCATACTCTACCCAGTTCCAGGGCTCCCAGTACAAGAGAGACATGAACGTACCGGAAAGAGTCCAATGGAGGGCCACCACAGTGACCAACGGACCAAAGCACCTCTCCTGTGATGAAAGGCTGAGAGAGCTGGGACGGTTCGTCTCCAGCTTGGAGAAGAGGAGGCTCGGGGCGGGATATGGGATGGTGTGTTTCTTTATCAATTTCTATTCCTGAAGGTACAAAGAAGACCAAGCCAGGCTGTTTTCAGTGATACCCAGTGCCAGGACAAGAGGCAAGGGGCACAAACTCGAACACAAGTCTCCCTCCTTGGAGATATTCAAAAACCATCCTGGGTAACCTGCTGTAGCTGTCCCTGCTTGAGTAAGGGTCCAACCAAGTTATTTGTACCAGATGACCTCCCGAGAACTCTTCCAACGTTAACCATTCTGTGGTTCTAGAAAACAACCATAGCATTAAAGTTCAGTTGTTCATATTTGTTCATAAAGTTTTCTAGGTAACCATTACTGCTTGCTTTCCTTTTTTTTAGTTAGAATTTTCTTTAAGAAAGTGAAGACACTAACTTCATCTGATTCATCAATACGAAAGAATGTACAATGCAGCTTGCTTTAGCACACCTAAGACATGTATGCGGTTTCTCATTTGTAGAGGAATAGCCAAATAACAATACTTTACATTATGACAATGCTTACACCAAGGGACTGCATGAATATAAGTAAAAAAAAAAAAAAGTCCCACAACCACATATATAATTACCTTACAAAAGTGACAGCCATAAAGCAGTTTTCTAGTTGAAGAGAAATAGAAATTTAACATTTGCATGTAAGATAACACATTATTTACAAAATTCTCCTCTACACACATGAAAGAATATAATTAAGGTAGTGAAGACTGCTGACATCCTTCAAGTTCAGTTCTTTTCCTCCTTTCCCATTTTATTATTTCCCAATTATTAAGATATATACTTACATATCTTTAAGATATATACTTATATATCTTATATACACATTCTGTGACAAAGTATATTGGCTTGTGTTTTCATTGCTTCTGAAACTCCGCATATTTAATGCTTCCCACAATAATAGCACTGGGGTATCTTTCTGTCTCTGGTACATATAATTTTAATTTCCAGTTGCTTTGTCTCATACTGACGAAAAGGCAAAATTCAGCATGTAAGAATCTTACTTTATTGCATTTAAATCATTATTTGGAGATACTTACTACAAATTGATAAAGCTACAGTTTTACAGTAATTATGAATGTTAAAATATTGTTTTCAATGGCCCTCCATATTAAAAAGAGAATATTAACATGTCCACTTGCCTTGGAATTGGAAAAGCTCTGTCAGGACTTAAAGAGGACAAGAACATCATAAAAATCCTTCACAAAGTAGCTTCATTAGTGCATTCGGCTGCTTCAGAAAGCATAAATATAGAGAATGGGAGCTCCTAGTCTGGCTTTTGAATACCAAAGGAGAATGCCATCTTGGTCAGAATAATATTCTGCTCCCAGAAACAATAATTCTCCTGTAAATCTTCCCATGTGAGATTAATTTGACACCTGGGCTTTGCTATTGTATTTTTTAGGCTGAAGAGAAAGTTCACCCATCCTCTAGACTGATTCGACAGAGCTATTTTCTTCACAGTTAACGATCTAATTCAGTGGTGAACTAGAAATGGAGGAAGAATGAAAAAAGAGCATCACTCTAAGAAGCCGTAAGAGCCAACCTAATAAGTGGTACAGTGTGGATGTTATACCTTTTTCCTATAATATATATATATATAGAGAGAGAGAGAGGAAATATAATATATATATATTCATGGATATACACACATATATATATATACACATATATATATATATATACACACACATATAGGATCCTATATCTATAGCCTTTTTCCCACAAGCTATGGGATCCCAGGCATGACATCAAGCAAGAAACACAAAAAGCAGGTAGCAGCTCAGCCACACCTTTCAGTCCTATCATTCAACTGCTCTTGTAACAAAATAATTCTAAAACTTCATTCTGGACATAAAAATTCTCCTTGAGGTTAGCAGCCATAATCCTCCCCTTCTAGTATCTCGAATAACATAAAAAAATAATAAAATAATAAAATAATAAAATAAATAATGAAATAATAAAATAAACAATAAAATAATACTTGCTGTCAAACTCCAGGAACTAAATTAACAAAACCTTGTTTCTATGCAGATTTCTAAATGTAGCGTTTGTACCTCTAGAGTTAAATATCAGGCATAAGTACATCACATAATATAGCTTTAAAAAGTAACCACACTTTCTGGGTAAAAACTCTTGCACACAATTTGTTTACATGAGAGTCTGCAATTATGATCACTTTGTTTCAGACAGAACAGCAGTTTTTATACAAGTTTATAACTGAATCCATATCCTGCTATGACATTGCAGTTTCACTTTTCTAATAGAATAGCATTTTTAATGTACTTATATGCTTGGCTTGTTTATAGTTTTTACAAAACTATCAGGAAGACTTGTCTGCAATTTTATATGCAATGGTGCATACAAAAAAAAAGTGGAAAAAATACACCGTTATTATTAGAAAAAATTGCTTGCTATTATGTATTTTATACAGAGTTTGAACTCAGACTCTGTCCAAAACAAAATACGTTCTTGCTTGCTCAATTTTTAAATCCTAGTATTTACTTAGCTATTTTTGGTTAATTCTTAATGATAGTAAATTAGCTGTTGTATGTTTAATATGACAGCTACATGGATTACTGAAGTCTGTTCTTTTATAATTAACTTTAAAATATTAAGGGTTTGATTATAAATCAAGACATAATTACAAATCCATGGAAGTTCTGTGGGGGGACCCATGTTGGATCTTGCTTCTGACTGATGGACCCCATGGTACGGACCCATACTGGAGCAGTTCTTGAAGAGCTGCTGCCTGTGGGAAGCCCACATAGGATCAGTTCAGGAAGGATGGCATCCCATGGGAGGGACCCTACACTGGAACACGGAAGAAAGTGAGGAGGAAGGCGCAGCAGAGACAATGTGGTATGAACTGATTGCAGCCCTCTTCACTTCCCCACAACCCCCTGCATCACTTAAGGGAAGGAGGTAGAAGAAAGTGGATGGGGCAGGAAGGTGTTTTTAGTTTGCTTTTAGTTTCTCATTGCTCTAGTCTCTTAGTAACAGGCAATAAATTTTATTAATCTCCCTATGCCAAGTCTGTTTTGCCTATTACAATAATTGTTATCTCCCTGTCCTTATCTCAACTCCTGAGCCCTTTCCATCATATTTCCCCCCCCCTTTCTCTTTGAGGAGAGAGAGTAAAAGAGTGGTGTGGTGGATTTTAGCTAGCCATCAATGTGAATTTACTACTAGGTGTTTACAGACACACATACTTTTAACTGAGACTTAAAAGACAGTTCTCTGCACTGGTGGACCTGGCCTCAGAAGGGATTTTGCTAGCTGTTGCCAAATTTGAAAAGGCAGGTACGCAGCAACTCAAACTACACCAAAAAATTTTCAAGGTCCTTTACAATCAAGTGGTCATTTTTGCCAAGTATATAATTTCCATCTGGGTACTACTAACACCTTGATAATGAATTATCCATGATGTTCCTGTTATGCTCTTTTAAAGCTAATTGCATTACGTGTCTACTACAAAGGCTTTTGCTGAAATTGTTACAGAATACAAAGCATTAATGAATAAAAGCATGGTGAAGACTTACTATACTGGATGTTTTTCAAGCGTAACAGACAATTTAAAGAAAGCATGATTGTCAAAGCTAGAAAATCCACAGGCTGGAAATACTTAGCCTTGTTGCAGAGATGGGTAAAGTTATGCAACGACATAAGTTTGATCATGTAATTTCCAAACTTTTATCTATTCCAGTTGCACTTGAAGTCAGTCACCTTACCTGCTACAGTTTATGCAATTTTAATTCTGAAATTATTTTTCCCCCATTTACAAATATACATCTACTAAAATTAAAAAAAAAAAAAAGGCAATGCCAAATCCCTCATATCATGTCACTTAAAAAAAAGGAAAAAAGAAAAAAAAAGATGTCAAACATGTAACAATGGGGAGTTTAATGTTTGTGTGTGGAAACATACGACATCTCAGTTTCTCTCCCAAGAACCCAAAGAACTTGTTTTAACAGGATGTCTTGCTTGCTTACTCAGTTCATGACCATTAAGATGATCATATGCCATCTGAGAGTTTGAATGCCGGAGCATCTAAAACGCTGATTTACTCAGTTACTTGCAACTTGTTTTAACAGAGAACAGAACAGCGATTTCCAAAATACAATTATATGGTTGTGGGTTTTTTTTCTTTTTTAATTGAATTTTAAGGGTTTGCCTTTGAGTGCCATCAACTCCTCTGATCTTTAACGAGAGACTGAATTTCTCTGAACCTTCCAGGACTTGCAAGCTGTTTTATTGCTTCATGTTGTCACCCTTTTCCTTTAAGCCCCATGCAAACACTAAGATATTAAATCAGGTAACAGGTGAAGGTGAATCTCAACCAAAAAAAAAATGAATCAAACTTTTCTTCTTCTTCCTTTTTTTTTTTTTGATGACATTTAAAGTGCTTGGCTGGAAGAGTTTGACAACAAGGAGTTTTTCCATTTAATTGTAAATAAGGTGGTATTTTAGTGCAGTGATCAGAGAAAAACCTTTACAGAAAATTTAAAGGTCTGTGTGCAATACTGCATACCACATTATGCATGAGAAAACGGCATTTCACTTCTTCATCTGTCAGAAATACTCATTAGAAGCAGACACATAGGAAGATTGTTTGGAACACTGGTGGGGAGAAAAGTACCAAATTCTCTTTGTAAGAGCAACTTGGTAACACCCAGTCAGGGATAGCTTCAGGCCAACCATCCTAGGGGATGGAAGTTTTATTTTGACTAAACGATTTTTGTTGTTGATGATGTTTATTCTTTCCCATTTCAAATCCTCAATGTGTAACTCTGAGAGAAGCAATTATTCAAGTACCTGAAATAACAAACTTATAATTCCACCCAATTATGACAAGGATTTGGCTCACTTCAGCAAAGCATGTAATTCATAAAGAGTTTTAAGAACATTGCTTTCTGATACAGCAGACCTTGTCCTCTCCACAAAAATAATGTTATAGATACAGTATTCTTATATGCCTGGTTATTAGAGACATTTAATTCTTCACACTGTCAGTACCAGATACAAAAGTATTTTAAAAGTTGAAATAAAAATAAGAAAACTACCCTTTTAAAAGATTATCTTGACAGGACAAATACGAAGTGGGAGTAAAATAGCAACATGTCACTCCCACAGAAGCTCTGGTGCTCACCTCATCTGTATGATACCCAGGTTTGCAGAAAGGAGTGCTGATCTCTTCCTACTTGCAGTTCAGCCGTATGCATACACCCACTTTCATACATAGAAATACTCATATTGCCAGTCTTCACGTAAATGTGTTCACACAAAAACATTGACCAACTCTTTTTTTTTTTTTTAATTTATTATGTAATGCTTTATCTGAAGGTACTGTATTGTTTTTTTCACAAACATTCAGTCCTGGGCACCTTAAAGAAGAGATATTTCAGTAAGTATGAAATACATAACATAATACTTTATTAAAGAAAGCACTTAAGTACCCAGCTGAAAAGGTAAGCTTCAACAGATGGTCACTGAATCCTAGAAAAGCTGCAATGTTCTTACTAGAAAAGAATAGTATTTTCCTGAGTAAATATGCTGCTGTGGCCAAACCTTACTGTCTGGTCTAGTTCATGATTTCTCTACAGTTAATGTGGTATGAGTGGTTTTGTTTTGTTTTTATTGTTTGCTTTTTTGTGGTTGTAGGGTTTTTTGGTTTTGGGGGGGAGAGGGGAGGAAGTGTTGAATGTATGAAATGAAATTTTACTTTGTCCCAAGCAGTTCTCATTCTATTAAAAGAAAAAAAAATTCAATACACTCAATCATTACATCATCAGTAAATAAACATTGAAGGCAATTAAGCTGCCATTTAAAAACCAGAACGCAACCCCTCAATGCAGTATTATTCACCAAATTGCATACATTCCCAGTGATGGTATAGTCACATTCAACACAAACATTTAACAGTTACTAAACAGATATACAAAATTAAGAGTTCAGATCTGTAATAAACACAGAAGTAGGACTCCAAAATGCACTTGGAAAAAGTGTACTTCAACCTCTAAATTCCCATCTTAAAAAGTGCTGATCACTGGGGCAGGGGTGAGCTTTCTTTTTCAACTGTTTGATCTACAAAAAAAACTAACTTCTCTGCTTTAATATATTATTTAGAAGCACTTCAAAGAATGTATTGGTTCTTCAACAGTTTAGGACAGCAGGCATGATTTTTAGGATCAAATCATTTCAAGAAAAACTGGAGTATTCAGATTTGCAAAGACACAACTGTAGTGGGTCTGGCTAGGTTAGAGTTACCTTTCCCTGCAGCAGCCCATACACTGCTGTGCTCTGCACGTGTAGCTAGAACAGCCCTGGTATCACGCCAGTGTTTTGTCTGCTAGTAAGCAATAGTGGCACAGCACCAGGATTCCCTCCAACCCCCCCCAGAGCCAGCAGGCTGGGGGTGGGCAAGAGGTGGGGAGGGGACATCACCAGGGCAGCTGACCTAAACCGACCAAAGGGATATCCCATACCATGTGATGTCACACTCAGCAATGAAAGGTGGGAAAGGGAAAAGAGAAGGTGGGGTTCTCATTATCTGCCCTCCCAAACAACTGCTACATGTATGGAGGCCCTGCTTCCCTGGAAACATCACTTGTTGATGGGCAGAAGATAACATCTTTTCCCTTTAATTAAATTATCCCTATTTCAACTTGTGAGCTGTTTTTATTGTTTCTGTCATACCTTCTTCTCCACTGAATCTTTTGAGGAGAGGGGATGACAGAGCGGTTGTGGTGTTTAGCTGCCCAGCAGGGTGTAACCACCACAACTTGAATTCTGTGTTTAGCTAAAAAAAATACCAGGTATAGAGCAGGAGGAAACCTGATGGAATCAGACTAAAACTTAGCCCTCCACAAATTGAATTTTCAGATTTGTGAAGAATCAGGTAGACAACAGAAATGCACAGTTACAAAGGACTATCCTCAACTTACAGAAAAATTTAAATCTGACAGAGCCAAGTAGTAGAATTGAGTATTTACATGGATAAAGTCAGCAAACTATGGGGGAAAGAAACATCACTCAATTCTATAAATAACATACCCAGTAAAAGTATAAATCTCTGTGGTTCCTATCATTGAATAAGAACAGTTGGTACATGAAAACCACTGTTGCTACATTCCCAGACTTAGCTGCACTGAAATATAATCCTTTACAAAAGGGGGTATCAATTTTTAAATAATGTATATACATATATGAATGTATAACCTAGAATAAAGTACAAATCCAGACTGCTTTCCATACATGTTCACTGAGAAAAATGCAACCTTATTCTGGAATAACTGCATTTATGAATAAAATTTGGTGGGGTTACAGATACCCACTGCAGTTCTAAGTTATTGTACGCTAAAATGCTATGTTTAAGAAAAATGATAGCTACTAGCAAAAGAACAGAACTAGTATTTCCACATCTTTGAAAAAACTCATACAGATTACCTACGGCAAGCTTGAGTTAAAAACCCAAACCCTATCAGAAAAAAAAAAAAAAATCTGAAACCAAGATGGGAAACATGTTTGAGTCTAGGTTCTCCAGGAAACAAGCAACAAGAAAAAACTTGACCATAAAGTACCAAAGCCCACAATTTTTGCATTACATTGAATAGCATGGTCATGTCCTCATTTAACTTCTTTAGGTATTCTATCTTAAATTAATACAGTCACACGCCCCGTGTTCTTTCTCTGTAACTGGACTCATTTTGATGTTTGCATGTGCAGATGCCCAAAACCCTCCCTGAAATCTAGTTGGTGTACTCCCATAACTCTCTATTACTTCTCATCTGAAATAGAGTCTATCATAATTTTATGCGTTAGCTTTTATTTTCATTCCATATTTCTAGAATCAAATATTTTCAAAGTATATATGCAGAAATATGCATCTGCCTTATCTGTAGCAAACTTTTTTATTTTTATTTTTAAACAAACTGATCATGCAATAGAAAGAACAAAGAAAGATTTACTTCCTCTACCAACACCTTCTGTTTTGATAACATGATTGTCAACACTTGCATTTAAGAGTCATACAGGCTTTGGACAGTATATTAGATGAAACTTCAAAACTGTCTTCCATGACATCTTGGGAACTAACAGCTTTTCCTTGGAAAACTTTGACTCAAGGGTATTCCCATCTTAGCTGGTTTTTGATACTGTATCATCTGTTTATTTCAACATTAACTTTAGGATCTTGGGATAATCATTATTTTTCACACAGGGAGTAGCGGTTGGTTAGAAGCCTCCTATTTACAAGGATGAGTTCTTTAAAAATTCAGTTCAAGTCTGGATAAATCCCAACTAGTTAAAACTAATTAAGAAAAACCTGCAGCCCTGGGACTAGACTAGAAAAGCTGCACAATACGATGCACAGACTTACTTAGGAGGTTCTGAGATACCAATTTTAACTGCAATATGAAACAGTGGAATTAACTTTGCCTCACAGATTTATTGTTATATATACACTACATATATATGTATGCATATATGTGTATATATGTATGCTGTCCAGTCTGACAGGACTTTTAATCATTATTTTGAAAAATACAGTTTCTCCCAGCTCCTCCAGTTCCAGAATGCTGTGGCACGCTTGCTACATCTGGACAAGAACATACCTAATTACTCATATTTTGCTGCTTTACCAAGAAATTTCTCCCTAAAAACACTTAAACTGGTCTAGAGCAAGTTGGATGGAAGGAAAATAATTGCAAACATTCAAAGCAGGGTAAAACTTCCTCATGTCCTGACAGTATGTTTTGATCAAGATATTGGGTCCACAGGACTTCAGTAAAGTTGATGTACTGATAATTCCCAGATCTGCATTTAGTTTCTACTAGACTGAAATATCTCTGCTATATTAACTGGTTCATGTTTAAACAACAAGTTATTTTTCCTGGTTTAGATGCATTTAAGGAGTTTATTTTTAAATGACTACATAAAACATTTTTTTTTTCCTCCACCTTTGCTTTAGGACATATCAGGGTCAGAATTTTTCTCAATTACACAAAAAATTAAAGCCTTAATACTAAAAAGAAAAAAAGGGGGAACAGCTCTTAAAATGTGGTTTATTAACAAGTTCAAAGTGCCAAGCAAGTGGTATATCAGCACATCATGAAAGCGCTTAATAGCGTTAAAAAGATGTTGACAATCAGTATGCAAGTAAAATGTCCCACTACAAGCCCATGAAACATGAACAAGAAAAGTCATATACATTATGTATTCCTCCATTTGTTATGAAAGCATCCGTCACCATACCTTTGGAATCATGCAAAGCTTAGCCTAATCAGAAACTTTTTTTTCCCCACCAAAGTGCCCTAGAAAAATAGCTGAAGATTAAATGCAATATCTCCTTCTTTAGATAAGAAACTGTTTTATACTGCCAGAATCTGCTGGTTACGACTGTAATCTCTCTTCCTAGAGTAACTCAGCAAAATCCATGAACTAATAAGGATTAGCACCTTATACTTATAAAGCATTAATAGCTTCCCTCAACTTTTCAAAACAAGCAAGACCAGTGAAATCTGATTTCAATCTACTAAATTCTCTACATGTATGGGAAACATCAAATCTTAACTAACCAAGTCCCTTTTATATCTTAATGGGGCAAATTTCACTTGGGGAACATATGGAATAGAGAGCTCTGAAGGCAAAGGAGCCACCATGACTCAAGGAGCAGGTGCTCTCCTAACGCTGCTATTGACTGCAAGCAGCATTGAATTCATCTCTCCAAGCATCTCCACACATGTTGAGCTGGAAGGATGGCTGAAACTGCCCAAATAAGAAACTTCCTCAAAGAAGGAAATCTGCTTACTCTGTTTTTTTTGGTTTTTTTTTTGTATATTTTTCTTTACATACCATTTTAATTAATCTTTTAACAACTCAGACTGACGTACCATTGATTAGAGATGTGATTTTATCCCCCACATCTGAAGTAAATAGTGACATTGTTTGTGTCTGTTTGATTATAAATATTTTTTCCAGTGTGGAGAGGAGAACTTTAAAGAAAGCAAACTCTTGGTCTTTTTTGGTCTTTTCTTCCTTTCTTCCCTCACATCCCTCCAAAATTTATTTACTTTTCATAGGGTTAGTAGTTATCTACTAAGTCTGTTCATTAATATTTGTGTGTTTGGGTGGGGTTTTTTGTGTTGTTTTTTTTTTTTCCAAAAACAAAAAACTATCCTCGCTTCCTTAGTAAACAGCAGAATTTCATTTAAATCTTTAAAATTTCTACCTGAAAACCAAGATATTTATTCAAAATGATGCCATAGGTCATATGCTCTGCTTTTCCTAGAGGTCTTTTCCAACCTTGATGAATCTATGATTAATGATTCTAATGATTCTACTTCCAGACACCCATAAGATGGACCCTATTTGTTTTCTATTTCCAGTGAGGTATTGCAGTCAAGATTCATGAGACAGAACCCTGGAACTTACAAAGAAAAAATAAGTTCTGGTAATTTTGCATGAAGTATCAAGGAACAGTCAAAGCACTTCAGCTCTGTTTTGTTCTTAGGTTATGGGTCATAGCTTTCTGTCACTCCTAAAGCTCCTATCCATTAAATTGCTCTTTATTCCCTACTTAAGAATATTCCAACATAGATTTTTGCAAAGAATATGTAATGCAAAACAGATAAAATAAACAAGATATGTCCTTCTATTTCAATAATACAAACTGTAAGAAATGAGTAGTGACTCTTCCTATCAAGATTAGAGCTAAGTAAAACATTTGAAAAAGAGGTGCCATTTTCACAGAATTATTTGTCTTTCATCTTGCTTCTATATTCATACTATCAAACAGCAGCAAAATCCTTTTTGATGCCTTTTTGAAAAACGCTTTTTACTTCTACGTAAAAGAAAAAAGACTATGTTCCACAGCCTATTTTACCATACACCAGAAATTATTCCTTGAGTCTAAAACCCAGGAATCTGCAAGCCACCTGAGAGGCACTCTACAATTTTTCTTCCTGTTTTCCCTTTCATCAGCTTCAGCAAAGACTCCAACATTGATCAGCTGCAATATTCAGTCAATGCTTTGGCCTCTCCCTTTCTGAACTCTGTTGAGAGTATTTCCTTTATCCTCCATTTTTCACTTTCCCAATGCAGGACTCTGCTGAAGCACCAAAATAACTACATCATTCAAACATATAGAGGTAAAAAGCAAACAAAAGATCAAATGTGCACCAACGTACAAGCAATCAGTGGGGTTCCACAACAGTTCTTATATGATGGTATGGAATGTTTTTAATATGAGATGTTCAGATTGTCTCATACTCAATATGCGCATGCAAGATGAGGACAAGGAGTCCTTCTCTGAATAATTTAACAGACCAAGAGTTACAGTGAGCAGTTACAGGAAAACTGCACCCAAAACTCCTATCAAACACAACAGGAAACACTTTTGGAAATAATTCAGATACTCATCTTCAGCCCAGATATAGACCCAGTACAGTGAAATTGGATAAGAGCCCAACAGCAGTGGTATGAGTCAGGCCTACAGCTCACCAAAGACTCAGCATCACACCTCGTGCTGAAAAGTTACTGAAGCAAATATCAATGCAGGACCAGTGCAGAGCAGTACTTCCCCTACAGCCACATCTTCTATTGGTATCCTACAATTTCAAAACTGTCTTGACAGGTGCTTGTTCATACCTCTGTTTTTCATAGATGTAGACAGTTTTATTTCAAGAACCCGTCAAACAATTTACTGATCTGTATTTTTGGTACTTGTAAGGCACATGATCACAAGGCTTGATAACACGTGTCATTTCTCTCTGGAAATAAGAATATTTTTTAACATCAAGCTTCTACTACATTTTCTTTAGATGAAGTAAAGGTTACTTCTTCTCTTTGAGAAACAGAAGCCATACAACACCTTATTGCCCTTTTCTGATTCTTTTTATTCTGTAACATCTTTGAAGTGACACAACAAACTATGCTGTGCTAATATAGATGCAACATGACATTATGCAGGTGACTTTAATCATGAAATCTGCATAGGTTTCCAGCTGTGTTCTTTACTCCCTGCAGAATTACCACTAGTGTGCTATTTGTTTATTTCTTGCTGGCTGAACTTGGACTCTGTATAAATTCTGGTGGCTCCAAGCAAATTCAAAGGGTAAGACCTACTTTTCCTGATGGATCTACATTCATACCACCCTGATCTTTCTGCCTACACGTGTGGTTCAATGACTATCATTTATTGAATCATAGAATACCCCAAGTTGGAAAGGACCCATAAGGATCATCTAGTCCAACTCTTGGCACTGCACAGGTCTGCTCAAAGTTTAGACCATGTGACTAAGTGCACAGTCCAATCTCTTCTTAAATTCAGACAGGCTTGGTGCAGTGACTACGTCCCTGGGGAGCCTGTTCGAGTGTGCGACCACCCTCTCGGTGAAGAACCTCTTCCTGATGTCCAGCCTAAACTTCCCCTGCCTCAGCTTAACACCATTCCCGCAGGTCCTATCACTGGTGTTTACAGTGAATAGGTCACCTGCCTCTCCACTCCCCCTCACGAGGAAGTTGTCGACTGTGATGAGGTCCCCCCTCAGCCTCCTCTTCTCCGGGCTGAACAGGCCCAGTGACCTCAGCCGCTCCTCATATGTCTTCCCCTCTAGGCCCTTCACCATCTTCATCACCCTCCTCTGGACACTCTCCAACAGTTTAATGTCCTCCTTGTACTGTGGTGCCCAGAACTGCACACAGTACTCGAGGTGAGGCCAGACCAGCGCAGAGTAGAGTGGGACAATCACTTCCCTCGACCGACTAGCAATGCCGTGCTTGATGCACCCCAGGACACGGTTGGCCCTCCTGGCTGCCAGGGCACACTGCTGGCTCATATTCAACTTGCTGTCAACCACAACCCCCAGATCCCTCTCTGCGGGGCTGCTCCCCAGCGTCTCATTGCCCGGTCTATATGTATAGCCAGGGTTGTCCCACCCCAGGTGCAGGACCCGGCACTTGCTTTTGTTAAACTTCATGTGGTTGGTGATCGCCCAGCTCTCCAGTCTGTCCAGATCTCTCTGCAAGGCCTTTCCACCCCCATCCGAGTTCACAACTCCTCCAAGTTTGGTGTCGTCAGCAAGTTTGCTCAAAACACCTTCTAGTCCTACATCCAAATCATTTATAAAGACATTGAAGAGGACTGGCCCTAAAATGGAGCCTTGAGGGACCCCACTAGTGATCATCCGCCAGCCAGATGTGGCCCTATTTACCACAACCCTTTGAGCCCTGCCCGTCAGCCAATTGCTCACCCATCGTATGATGTTTTTGTTTAGCTGTATGCTGGACATTTCGTCCAGTAGGATCCTATGGGAAACCATGTCAAAAGCCTTGCTGAAGTCCAAAAAGATCACATCAGCTGGTTTCCCTTGATCGACTAGATGGGTGATCTTATCATAAAAGAAAATCAAATTTGTTAGGCAGGACCTACCCCTCATGAACCCATGTTGGCTGGGACCAATGACTGCATTGTCCCCCAGGTGCGCTTCAATAATTTCAATGACCATCCTCTCCATAATTTTACCATGTACTGACGTGAGACTGACAGGCCTGTAATTGCTAGGGTCTTCTTCCTTACCCTTCTTGAAAATTGGGACAACATTCGCCAGCTTCCAGTCTACTGGGACCTCTCCAGATTCCCAAGATCGTTGAAAAATAATTGAGAGAGGTCCCGCTATGACATCAGTCAGCTCTTAAAGCACCCTGGGATGGATCCCATCCGGACCCGTGGACTTGTATGGATCCAGGTGGAGCAGCAATTCCCACACACGTTCAGGGTCGGTTGGGAGTTTGTCATTCCCACCATCATGGTCCTCCAGCTCAGGGCACCCAGGGTCCCGAAGCCCATCATCAGTGTTGAAGACAGAGGCGAAGAAGGTGTTAAATGTCTCTGCTTTGGCTATGTCATTGTCTGTGAGGAGACCCTCCCCATCTAGTAGCAGACCTATGTTTTCTTTGGTTCTCCTTTTTCTGTTCACATATCTAAAAAAAACCTTTTTTATTGTCTCCCACAGACATGGCCAGCTTCAACTCTAGTTGGGCTTTGGCCCCGTGAATTTTCTCCCTACAAACACAAACAGCATCCCTGTATTCCTTCCTCGTTGCCTGATCCTCCTTCCAGCAGCCGTACACTTTCTTTTTCCGCCTAAGCTCCAGTAGAAGTTCCCTGGTCAGCCAGGCCGGCCTTCTGCCCCGACTGCCTGACTTCTGATATTTTGGAATCGCCTGATCTTGTGCTTTTAGGAGGCAGTGCTTAAAGATTGACCAGTACTGATGGACACCGATGCCTTCAAAAGCAGTTTCCCAGGGGGCCTTGCTAACTAGTTCCCTGAGCAGCCTGAAGTCTGCTTTTCCCATATCCAGGGCTGAAGTTTTGGTGGCAGATTTCCTTCTGTCACCATAAATTCTAAACTCAACCACTTCATGGTCACTATGACCGAGACGGCCGCCAATTGCCACGTCTCCCACAAGACCCTCTCTGTTCTCCAGCAACAGGTCTAGGAGGGCACCTTTCCTAGTTGGCTCCCTTAGCACCTGCACCAAGAAGTTATCATCTAGGTGCTTTATGAACCTCCTGGACTTGCTCATGTCAGCCGTGTGGTGATCCCAGTTGATGTCTGGCAAGTTGAAATCTCCCATAAGGACAAGGGGAGTTGATCTTGAGGCATCTCTTAGTTCTGCAAAGAATAATTCATCGGCGTTGTCGTCCTGGCCAGGTGGTCTGTAATAGACTCCCACAACGACATCCCCTTTATTTGTTCGGGGACTCAACTTTGCCATCCCCAACTTGAAGTTCCACGCAGTCCAGCCTATGCTTCACATACATCGCCACCCTGCCACCTCGCCTACCCTGTCTGTCCCTCCTGACGAGCCTGTAACCATCTATTGCAGCACACCAGCCACAGGACTCATCCCACCAGGTTTCGCTTATGCTGATGATGTCGTAGCTGTGGGACTGGGCCAAGACTTCTAGCTCGTCCATTTTATTCCTCATACTGCATGCGTTTGTTATTGCCTCCTCTTGTCATCTACATACATAGAATCATAGAAACACAAGGTTGGAAAGGACCTACAAGATCATCTAGTCCAACCACCCTTCTATCACCAATACTACCCACTAAGCTACTAAATCAGATCTTGTAGCACCTTCTCCAGGCGCTTCTTGAACACCGCGAGGGACGGTGACTCCACCACCTCCCTGGGCAGGCCATTCCTGCACCTGACCACTCTTCAAGACAAACAGTTTTTCCTGATATCTAACCTAAATCTCCCCAAGCGCAACTTGTGGCCATTCCCTCGAGTCCTGTCATTAGTTATCTGAGAGAAGAGATCGACCCCCTCCTCATCAGAACCTCCCTTCAGGAAGTTGTAGAGTGCAGTGAGGTCTCCCCAGAGCCTCCTCTTCTCCAGACTAAACAATCCCAGCCCCCTCAGCTGCTCCTCAGAAGACTTGTGCTCCAGACCCCTCACCAGTTTTGTTGCCCTTCTCTGGATATGCTCCAGGGCCTCAATGTCTTTCCTGTAGTGAGGGGCCCAAAACTGAACACAGTACTCGAGGGTGTGGCCTCACCAGAGCTGAGTACAGGGGGACAATCAACTCCCTGGTCCTGCTGGCTACACTATTCCTGATACAGGCCAGGATGCCATTGGCCTTCTTGGCCACCTGGGCACACCGCCGGCTCATGTTCAGCTGAGCATCGATCAACACTCCCAGGTCCCTTTCCTCTTCACAGTCTTCTAGCCACTCTGCCCCAAGCCTCTAGTGTTGAATGGGGTTATTGTGGCCCAAGTGCAGGAGCCAGCACTTGGCCTTGTTAAACCTCATTCCATTCGCCTCAGCCCAGCAGTCCAGCCTATCCAGAACCCTCTGAAGGGCCACCCTACCCTCAGGCAGATCAACACTACCTCCCAGCTTGATGTTATCTGCAAACTTACTGAGGTACACTCAATCCCCTCATCCAGGTCATCAATAGAGATATTAAAACAAGATAGGCCCCAGTACTGACCCCTAGGGGACACACTTGTAACAGGACACCAACTGGACTTAACTCCATTAACCACTACCCGCTGGGCACAGCCCTCCAGTCAGTTCTCTACCCAGAGAAGAGCATACCTGTCCAGGCCATGGGCAGCCAGTTTCCCCTGGAAAATACTGTGGGAGACCATGTCAAAGGCTTTGCTGAAGTCTAAGTAGACTACACCAACAGCCTTTCCCTCATCTACCAGCCTGGTCACACGACCATAGAAGGAGATGAGGTTGGACAAGCACAACCTGTCTTTTGTTCACCTTTTGTGAACCTGTGCTAGCTGGGCCCAATCCCCTGGATGCCACGCAAGTGTCGTGTGATCTCACCCAAGATGATTTGCTCCATAGCTTTCCCTGGAACCAAGGTCAGGCTGACAGGCCTGTAGTTCCCCGGGTCTTTCTTATGGCCCTTCTTGTAGATGGGAGTCACATCGGCAAGCTTCCAATCCTCTAAGCTACATTTTTTTTTTTAAATGGCAGTCACAGCATCAACTAGATTATCCTTATTGCATGCTCAGTGATACCTGAATACTCTGAAACATTGTAAGACACGATATTGCAGGAACAGACATTTAGTATATTTTACTTTCATCCTAAACTGTTAATCTAGCTTTAGTGAAACAAGTAATTTGAACTTTTTTTTTCTTCATTAGTATCTGCAGAGTAACTTGGTAAATGTTTTGCAATCCCTGATGAAAGGCCTACAGGTAGCCTAAGAAATACGATCCCTTTATAAAGTCATTCAGAAATCAAGACAGGAAGTCATACAAAATGCTGTACTTCTACTCGGAAATGTGCAGAGTATAAATGGATAGACAAGTGCACGGCTGAAAACCATGTCTATGTTAATTATGCTTTTATACAGAATTTAAATACGCGTATAACTGAGACTCCCTGTTCCATTTCAGACATACTAATCATCTGATACAACTCTGGTTTAAAGGTGCATGTCATATCCACAAATAAATCAGTGGTCCGTGCTTTCTGACTAATACCACAGTCCTTCCATACAAAACTGCCATGCTCTCATCTTCAAAACCAAGAAAATACAGCAGTGTTCAATGACTTCGTGTCCATGCAGTAAGTGAAAGAATGAAACCCTTTTTACTCAATACATAGTTTACATTGTAGAATGAGTTTTAACTCCTTAGTCAAAGCTAGATTGTTTTAACACTTACATATATTTTCCCATTAACGACATGCAAAATTTGTTTCTTAGCATTTTGTGTCACACATACTATTTTGAAGTCACATTTAACAGTGACTAAAGAGGGTTGCAGAAATGTGGAGCTTTTACCCTTTGGCAGACATTAATCTTTCTATTGTTATAGCTATTGTTAATTTTATTCCTAATTATACTCAGCAAAATAAGAACTAAAAACAAAACAAAACACACTACCCTGGAGCTTTGTTTAGGATCCCACATGATAGATTTTGAAAACAAGCAAACAAAAAAATCATCCTTGAGACGAGACTTCCCACGCTATCTATCCTTCTATATACAAATGTGTATGCATATATATTTACACATATATCTTTGTATATATAAGATTTGCAAGAATGAAACCATCGTGCATAATATTTTAGTACATGAAGCACTCATCTGCTAACATAAGTCCATTAATCAATACTAATTACATTTTTTAAAAAAGCATTGTACAACAAAATACATTCTTTTCAGTGTAGGCAGTATGAATATCAAAAATCCTGTGCCTCATGACCAAATACTATGACACTGTATTCCTTGCCTAGTAAGCTACCTGTTCAGTTACACATGCATGCACTTAAGCTATGGGTAACAAAAGAAAACAATTAAAAAGGGGCTTTTGGTTCCTCCACACAATGACTTCAGAGTTCTCTGCCACAACTGCAAGATTAAAAGGAGGTCCACAGGTACATTTTTTTCCAGGCCGTGTTTACAAAATATAGGCAGAAACCACTCAAGCCCTTGAAGAGCCCCTCCTAATCTGATGTCTTTAGACAGATGAGACACAGGCTTGACAGTTGGCCACATGGTGAATAAGGAATTGGCTGGATGGTCACACTCAAAGAGTTGCGGTCAATTGCTTGATGTCCAAGTGGAGAGCAGTAACAAGTGACATTCTTCAGGGGTCAGTATTGGCACCAGACCTTCTTTAACATCTTTGTCGGAGACATGGACAGTGGAATTGGGTGCACCCTCAGCAAGTCTGCCGATGACACCAAACTGTGTGGTATAGCTGATATGCTAGAGGGAAGGGATGCTGTGCAGAGGGACCTTAACAAACTTGAGAGGTGGACTCATAAAGTCCAACAAGGCCAAGTATAAGGTCCATAAGGTCCTGTATCTGGGCTGCGGCAATCCCAAGCACAGATTCAGGCTGGGTGTAGAATGGATTGAAAGCAGCCCGGATGAAAAGGACCTGGGGGTGCTGGTTGATGAGAAGCTCATCATGAGCCAGCAACATATGTTTGCAGCCCAGAAAGCCAACCGTGTCCCGGACTACATCAAAACCAGCATGGCCAACAAGTCGAGGGATATGATTGTCCCCCTGTACTCTGCTCTCATGAGACCCCACCTGGAGTCCTGTGTTCAGCTCTGGGGACCCCAGCACACGAAGGACATGGATCTATTAAAATGAGTCCAGAAGAGGCCCACAAAAGCGTTCAGAGGGCTGGAGCACCTCTCCTGTGGTGAGGGAGACAAGCTGAGGGAGTTGGGGTTGTTCAGGCTGGAGAAAGCTCTGGGGAGACATTATAGAGATCTTCCAGTACCTAAAGGAGGCCAACAAGAAAGCTAGAGATGAACTCTTTATCAGGGAGCAGTGATAGGACAAGGAATAATGGCTTTAAACTAAAAAAAAAAAAAAAAAGGTAGATTTAGATTGGATATTAGGAAGAAATGATTTACTTTGAGAGTGGTGAGGCGCTGGCAGAGGTTGCCCAGGGAAGTTGTGGTTGCCCAGGGAAGTTGTGGTTGCCCAGGGAAGTTGTGGTTGCCCAGGGAAGTTGTGGTTGCCCAGGGAAGTTGTGGTTGCCCAGGGAAGTTGTGGTTGCCCAGGGAAGTTGTGGTTGCCCAGGGAAGTTGTGGTTGCCCAGGGAAGTTGTGGTTGCCCAGGGAAGTTGTGGTTGCCCAGGGAAGTTGTGGTTGCCCAGGGAAGTTGTGGTTGCCCAGGGAAGTTGTGGTTGCCCAGGGAAGTTGTGGTTGCCCAGGGAAGTTGTGGTTGCCCAGGGAAGTTGTGGTTGCCCAGGGAAGTTGTGGTTGCCCAGGGAAGTTGTGGTTGCCCAGGGAAGTTGTGGTTGCCCCTTCTCTGGAGGTGTTTAAGGCCAGGTTGGCAGGGCCTTTGAGCAACATGATCTAGCAGAAGGTGTTCTTGCCCGTGGCTAGGAGATTGGAAGTACATCTGCTTAAATGAACTGTTAAGAGCCATTACAGGCTCCTCCACACCTCATGTCCCTTCTCTGAAAGGATTAATACTGTTTCAAAAGGGTAAGATCAAAAATCATTCACTCCAAGATCCTAAAAGAATCTAGTTCTTTAATGACTCAGAAAACTTTCCTGTTAAAGTCAGCTGTATAAAAGTGATTTTCAGATGCTGTAAAGTTTCAGAACTCACTACAGATGCGTTGGTGACAAATCAGAATGCTCGATGTCTAAGGTGTGCAAACATGCCTCCTTAACAGTCAACTCAAGTGCAAGTAGTCATCTATTTCACGATCCTTATTCTACAGTACATATATATTTCTTTCTTCACCTTTCCTACTAACCTACAAATGAACAGGCTTTATCTGCCTGAACATATAACACTTGATAACCTTGCCATACACCACAGTAGAACACAAACCATTTTTTGAATTTGGGCAAAAAAAAAAAGCACACCAAAATTACATTGCACAAACAGTATTGGATGCTGGAAATCAAAGTTCTCTAAGTGCTCTTCAGCTAACTACAAATACTTGCAGGGCTCGGTTTTTGTTGCAGTTCTCTTGAGAGCTACTGAAAAAGATCTTCACAAAAGCTCATGGGTGAAAAAAGGAATATAACATTAATAATAAAAGAAAAATCTATCCATTAGCTGTAATGTGCATCATCTTTCAAAATCTATACTTAAATTTTCTCCTCCTGAACTAGTTATCTCCTAAAATGTGCTCAAAGTGAAACTGAGCAACAAATGTTCCTTTGTCCTCCTAATCCATGCTATCCATCCTACTATTTGTTCTCAAGATTAGTTCCCTCAAAACTCCTTGATTTCGGTTTTCATTCTGTGAGACTGAACTGAATCTATCTCCTCTTTGACTATCGAAGAAATATCCCTCTAGAATGAATAAATTTTATCTTTACCATATGCATTTTCCTATGACCACCTGAAACATTTTGTAGAGCTCATTACTAGTGGATCAGTTTGTGGGCACTACAACTATCTATCTGCTTAGTCTTAAATATGTCAGATTTTTTTTTCCTAAAATTGCATTTGCTCACTGCATGCTGAGGGAAAAAGTTGTTTTCTTTCTATGTTTAAAATATCCTTAACCTCAAGAGTGAGTTAACTAATTTTGCCTATTTGTAGCACCTTTAGCAGAACAGAAGGAAATGTGTTTATAAAAAAAAATGTTCATTTATAAAAAGCAAACACGGGATGTAAGGCTTTTGTGGGAATTACACCTAAGAAAAAACTTTTTTTTTTTTTTTTTCAAATATTTAATGTGCATTAAGAAATCGGTTTTTACATATGGTTAACAAAAAGGTACTTTCATAGCTTTATTTGGGGAAGGGTGGGTGGGTGATTTTATTTTATTTTTTCCTGGAAAGTCCTGATCTAGACATGGTTTTATCCTCCAGAAAGCTGTTAAATTTCTGAACTGGAAAAACAAAGTAATTAGGAAATTTTTCATGAAAATACATCTTCCCCTTTCAATAAAAAAGGACTAAGAAACAAGTCTATACAGGACGTAAGACTAAAGTATAGTATTTTGCTTGCAATAACATGAACAGATCCACAGAAAAACAATATACAGAAAATAAAGGAATAAGTAGAAACCTAATAAAAGTAATTTCTACCACCATACCTGGCATTCAACCTCTTTGAGATCTGTAGGAAACCATCTTACCAATACCTTAAGTTGGACTGAACAAGGAGCAGATGCCTAGCTACGTAGCATTAATCAAGTCAGAACTGCAGAGCGTGCATATCTTGAGGGATTTTTCAGTTTCCAAAACTTTTGTTTTTAAAACCTTAAGCAGAAGAGAAGAGCAGATGGTTTAGATCATTACTGTAAAAATAATTAAAAGAAATAGTTCAGAGTGTAGCTCCCAAGGATGAAATACCTGTGAAAATGAGAATTATGTAAGATAAGTATTCTCTATAATTTAAGAATTTAAAACAGGATTCTAACTCTGATGATTTCCTCAGACTATCTGAAATTCAAATATTTAATAATGATGATGATTTTTTTTTTTTGTGGAAAATACCGAGTTTTTGTTCCTCTACTTATGCTGTTACAATTCCATCATGGCCAGGAGTCTCAATTTCGTTTGTGAATGAATTATTACATATCTCTAAGTTTGTAAAGTTGGAAGAACAAATTGCATTTGCTTTTTCCATATAGTCTTGCAAAGAGAGGCTGTTTGTAAAATGAGAATCCTTCTAAATAATATTCAGATATTAGAAATGAGAACCTCACAGTTTCAACAAAAACACCTTTTCCCGAAGGCTACATGACTACGCATGCAGAAAGAGAACTCCCCGTGTTCTGTGAGACAAGCACATAAGTCTACAGGCCCAATGGGATTCTTCCCAGGGTACTAAAAGAGCTGGCTGATGTCATCATGAGGCCTCTCTCAATTATTTTTCAATGATCTTGGGAATCTGGATTGGTCCCAGTGGACTGGAAGCTGGCAAATGTTGTCCCAGTTTTCAACAATGATAAGAAGACCCTAGTAATCACAGGCCTGTCACTCTCACTTCAGTACCTGGTAAAATTATGGAGAAAATTATTCTAGGAGTTACTGAAAAACACTTGAAAGACAGTGCAGCCATTGGTCACGGGGAACACAGGTTCACAAGGGGAAATTCCTGATTAACTAAATTTCCTTTTTTTGCAAAGGTTACCCATCTGATTGACCAAGGGAAGCCAGTTGATGTAGTCTTTTTGGATTGCAGTAAAGCTTTTGATAGTGTTTCTCATAGTATCCTTCTGGACAAAATGTCCAGCATACAGCTAGACAAGTACATAATATAATGGGTGAAAAATTGGCTGATAGGTCAAGCCCGAAGAGTTATAGAAAAGGGGGGTTACAGCATGCTGGTGTCTAGTCACTAGTGGGGTTTTGCTAGGGCTCCATTTTAGGGCCAGTTTTCTTTGTTCTCTTTATGTTTTTATAAATGATCTGGATGCAAGCCTCAAATGCATACTAAGTAAGTTTGCAGATGACAGTAAGTTAGGAGTACCCTTGAGGGTACAGTGGCCTTGCAGAGAGATCTTTGCAGATTGAAAGGCTGGACAATCACTGCCAATAGGAAGAACACCTGGGACAGAGCAATCTTGGATGTATCTACAGAATGGTTAGAATGGTGGACAAGAGGCTGGAGAGCAACCCCACAGAAGGGAATTTGGTTGTTCTGCTTGATGGCAAGTTGAATACAAGTTCAACAGTGTGCCCTGGCAGCCAAAAGGGCCAACCATATTCCCCCCCCCCCCCCCCCCCCAAGCAATGCAGGGGAGCAGGAAATTGGGGCTGCAGTCAGTCTGTAATGCTTCATCTCTGCTGCTCCTTCATGGTCATTCTGCCCCTGCTCCACATAGTGTCCCTTCCACTGGATGCCATCCTTTCCAAACTAATGGGGGGTGCTTCCCTTCGGGCCAGATCCACCTGCTCCACCAGGGGCTCCTCCACAGGCTGCAGCATGGAGATCTATTCTGCCGTGGGACCCATGGGCTGCAGGGGGACAGCCTGCTCCACCAGGGGCCTCTCCACAGGCTACAGGGGAACTCCTGCCCTGGTACCTGGAGCATCTCATGCCCTCCTTCTGCACGGACCTTGGGGTCTGCAGGGCTGGTTCTCTCACATTTTTTCACTCCTCTCTCCCAGCTGTTGCACAGTGCTTTTCCATTTCTTCAGTCTGCACTCCCAGAGGCCCAACCAACCAATGTTGCTCATTGGCTTGGCTCTGGCCAGCAGCAGGTTCCTTTTTGGAGCTAGCTGTGATCTGACATGGGGAAGATTCTGGACTCTTCTCACAGAGGTGACCCCTGCAGTCCCCTACTGCCAAGGCTTTGCCATGTAAACCCAGTACAAATGGGAAAGACACCTGGGGGCTTTGGTTATGAAAACATTTGTCTTCTTGAGCAACCACTGTGCATATTGAGGCCCTGTTTATCAAGACATGGTTGAACATACTTGCTGATGGGAAGCAGAGAAAAATTCTTCTTTCTTTGCTTCTGGACAGTCTTTGTTCAGTTCCACCCAACTCTCCCCCCTTAATTAAATTGTTCTTGTCTCAACCCATGAGCCCTCTCCCTATCCCCAGTCAACCCCCCCAGTTGTATTTTCTCCCCCTGATCTTCTGAGGAGAGGGAATGAGAGAGCTGCGGTGGAGTTTAGCTAGCCATCAGTGTGAAACCACCGCAGAAGCCTGACTGCGGCACTGCAAAGCTTTTGAGGGTAGCAGTAAATTAATCATGCAGAGATCCATACTGTCACAGCTAGAAGCTTTTCGTACCTGAGGTGGCTCAATTATAACTAGTTAGAGCATTTCCCTACTACACTGTTCTTACATGCAAGCATGTCAAGACACAGCAAAAAAGGTTTCTTTTACAGTAAAGAATTATAAAAGGATGCAAAGACATTAAGCTACTCAGGTCAGCAAAAAAGCTTAGAACTGAGAAAAATCAGGTCTCCCAGCAGCACTAATTGATCCACTATGTAGGGCATTTTTTGCATCTAAGCCAGTTTCTCGTCACCAGAGAAGTCACCATTTTTATGGATTGGAATGCATACCTTCCCCCCCCTCCTTTCTCCATCTACTTGTAAAGCAACTGTAGGCTTTTACCTATAAGGATTTTAACAAAAAGACCGCATTACAAATATCATAAAGGGAAGAGAGCAGGGAAGAGGGGGAAAGAGAAGTGGGAGAGAAAAGGAGTGGCACTTAGTATTAGAAATGAACAAACTATGAACAACTACCTCTAAAAAACATCCCTAAAGCCCCACATTTTCAAAAACATGGAATTGCAAAAAATTAATGAAAGAACTGATCACCATCCATCACACTACTAATTATACTAGTTTAATACAATCTATATTGATAATTTATGCATGTCCTGAGTAATAGGAATAAGGAATAGCCCCTAATAATGTCAGGTGTAAGTTAGCAAAGATGTCCCATCCTGAAGAAGGTAATGCAAATCTATTGGAACACAGGTGCAATTCTCTCAAGTGTTTTCCAGTTTCTCATCAGCTCTCTTGAATTCCCAGTAGATCAATATTCTTCCCTAGCCTGAACTAACACTAGGAGCTTCTATTTAGCTCACATGAAAATACTTTCACTATTCACAACCATGAAGTACAAAAATAATTATAAGCATCTAAGTACTAACACAAATTGAAAGAATCTGTGCAGGCCATCACAATACTGCTTTTCTCAAAGTTGAAGGTTTTCTATAAACAAATTTCCTGCTTAACAAATTTAATTTCCTTCTACGATAAGATCAGCCATCTAGTTGATCAATGGAAGCCAGTTATGTATCTGTTTGGATTGCGGTAAAGCTTTCAGTACAGTTTCTCATAGGATTGTACTGGAAGCAATAACCAGCATGCAGCTAGATAAAAACATAATATGATGGGTGAACAATTGGCTGATGAGTAGGGCTTAAAGGGTTATGGTAAATGGGGTTACATCAGGCTGGCAGCCAGTCACCTGCGGGGTCCCCCAGGGCTCTATTTTAGGGACAGTTCTTTTCAATATTTTCATAAATGAGTTGGATGTAGGACTAGAAGGTGTATCAACAGCAAATTTGCTCAAAACTAAACTGGGTGGAGTTGCTGACTCTGTCAAGGGTGGAAAGGCATTAGAGAGATCTGGACAGATTGGAGAGCTGGGCGATCACCAACCACATGAAGTTTAACAAAAGCAAGTGCTGGGTCCTGCTCCTGGGAAGGGGCAACCCTGGCTGTACAGACAGACTGGGCGACAAGATACTAGGGAGCAGCCCCACAGAGAGGGATCTGGGGGTTGTGGTTAATAGCGAGTTGAATATGAGCCAGTAGTGTGCCTTGGCAGCCAGGAGGGCCAACCACATCCAGGAGTGCATCAAGCACGGCATTGCTAGTCGGTCGAGGGAAGTGATTGTCCCGCTCTACTCTGTGCTGGTGCGACCTCACCTCGAGTACTGTGTGCAGCTCTGGGCACCACAGTACAAAAAGGATGTAGAACTGTTGGAGAGCGTCCAGAGAAAGGCTACAAAGATGGTGAAGGGCCTAGAGGGGAAGACGAACAAGGAGCGGCTGAGGTCACTTGGCCTGTTCATCCTGGAAAAGAGGAGGCTGAGGGGGGACCTCATCATGGTCTACAGCTTCTGCATGAAGGGGAGTGGAAGGGCAGGCCCTGATCTATTCTCTTTATAGACCAGCAATAGAAGGGAATTGAGTCAAGCTGTGACAGAGAAGGTTCAGGTTGGATATCAGGAAAAGGTTCTTCACTGAGAGGGTGGTTGCACACTGGAACAGGCTCCCCAGGAACACAGTCATAACACCAAGCCTGTCGGAGTTTTAGAAGCCTTTGGACTATGTTCACATGGTCTGATTTTCGGGTAGACCTGTTGGGTAGCCAGGAGTTGGACTCAGTGATCTTTGTGGGTCACTTCCACCTCCGGATATTCTATGATTCTATAAAGCTATTCTATGATTCTATTCTATTCTATGATTCTATACATGTTGCTGGGGAACACATGCATTTGCTGATTTTGTTTTCTTTTTTAATTCATGACATTCACTACGACCATCAACTTTCTCAGCAGATGTGAAAATTTAATTAAGGGGGAAAGCTGTCTTTTCTTCTAGTTGGTAGTTGGAGGCATTGTTTATTTATGTAACAAATACAGTAACTTTGGTAAATAATTCAGTACACATAATCCTATACAAACAAAATAGCATCATTATTCAGTAAGTCTGGCTTTTTGTAAGGATACTTTTGTTTTGCTGGTACCTGTGGATTTAAACCTCTTCCAATTTAAATGTGACAAACTAGCAATTTGTAATTCCCCCATCTAGTTAAAAAGTTATTCTGATGTCTGTTTTCTTAGAGGATAATCTTATAGCTCTGACACCCATACTCAAATGAATTTCCATAAAAGCACCACGAATGTATAATTACACTGAATGAAACAGAACTATTTAAAAGCAACTCAGTTTTAATGAGGCTGCATAAAGATAGCATGGTCTGCAAAGTGAAATGAAAGCAATTACCAAGTTTGCTTGAGGAGACCATTAATTACATTAAAACAAAGCAAGTGCCAAATACTAAGCACAGTATTCACAGTACTTACTGGCAACCTGGAAATTACAGGAATGATGTTCAACCACTACATGAGGAGGTATGCGAGGGAAGGTAAGACAAACTTTAGAAAAAGATTACACCAACAGTAAATGGCAACATGACATTACTACCTAATCCTTTCTGGAAATAAGTAGCTAATGGATTTAGTCAAGAATGTTTGCTGTCAGCATGCCTCCCCAACAAGGTGAAAAATCCTCTCTGAAAGTTTCTTTCAACATTCTTTCCTGCACTGACAACTGGATAGCAACCCAACCTCCTAGGCTAGAGCCTTCCTTATCACCCAACAGTACAATGATACTGTTTGAGCCAGCTTTAAGGGTTTCTCACAGAGAGTGGAAGATACTTATGGCCAACTAATTATTTGTTGAATAAAAGCCTTTATCACATTTAGGGGAAAATCTATAATAAATTAGTTCTGCATTAATTTGCAGATAAGGTACTTCAGTTTGTTTTTAATAAAAAAATTTCTCTCAAAAAAACACAGCAAAAATGCCTCTGTACACTCTCCAGCCGGTCCAGTTGTAAGTTCCAACAGATTCTGTCAACAAAAGCACTGTAATTCACTTGTGACAGCCTATATAAAATAAATGAGCTGTGAGAAATGCTCCCTATGATTGTGAGTACCAGCTATTTAAAATATTTCATTGGAGAAGCTTATCTTACTCCATTGGCAGAGATGAGTGAAGACTGATATTTAAAACTAACCAGACATTCATGTTTGTGCCAAGTTACACTGACAAATCAATTTCAAAGGCTCCAAGTAAACCAGCAGTGCAATCAACTCATCCAAATCACTTCATAATAAATACTGTGTTGAAACAGCAAGACTACCCAGTAACAAGTGCAGACAAGATTTATTCTTGTCTTGAATATCAGCCAGCTTAGCTATAATGCTTCTATAGTATAATTACAGTCTGTTTTGAAGAACTCCTTCCAGTTAAGATATCCTGCTAGAGAAGATAATTCATTGAAACTTGTTGACCTCCAACCAGTTCCACCAAACAAGAACCTGTCTCAAAACCTGCAGGAGAATCACGTTCAGTATCTTTCCAACGTATTTAAATAAACATTTATGGATATAGAAAGAAAGAGTTCTAAATAGGATTAAAGTTTCAGTATGTTATGTTTAGAAGTATGACTAGTAGTCTCTTCTCCCAGCAACACAAGTCTTGCAATTCTTTTTATAAACTGTCCTATCTTTACAGCTACTCAAATCTAATTTACAGTCCTCTACTACATCTACTACAAGCCTCTTATCTTTTTTTTTCTCCCCTCTCCCAGGTTTGCTATTCCTTCAGAGCACTACTTCAGCATATTCAAAGTCCAGATGCACCGCTCAATTCCATACTGCTGTAATTCTCAGGAGGACCTTGCTTTATTTCTCTTTCCTCATTAGTATCATTTTCAAGAAGCTTTTTAACATCATCTCTTGAGCGCATACAAGAATCTAGCAGCTCCTGCTAGCATGGTGATACTTTACAGCTCTTCAGAAGTGATTATTCATCCCTGTCCAGACTGTAAATATCAGGAAAGCAGTAATTTTTTTGTTGGACAACAGAAATTACATTTAGGGCTAATATGCAAAATTCAGACTTGTAATGCTGAAAAATCCAAGTTTTACCAAAATTATGTCAAAAGCATTTATGATTTACGGATTTATGGAGCATCTTGGGGGCAAAGCAGGAGGAAGTGTTATTTCTTCCACTCACCTAGTTCCTTTTGTAGGATCTATAAAAGCCTCTCTCCTCAGAGAGTCTAAGCAAAAAGGCTATCACTCGATTTCCCTGCCCAACTTCTCTAACTTTGTGTGGAGACCTAAGACTAGCATTGAAGATGGCATGCCACGTGTATTGCTCTTCATTCAGTACAGACACTATGGCTTCCAATATGTTCATTTGCACTGAATTTTGTTAACTATACGTTAGTGCTAAGCTCTGAAGCCTTCACGTATTATTCATATACAACTGTGTTTACATATAAACCTTTATAATATATGCATAGTTTCAGCCTTTGAATCTGATACTTTAACAGTATTATTTGGGAGAGGGAAAGGCGAACATCAAAACATTACACATTCCCCTACAATCTCTTAAAATGCATAAGCATTGTAAGCAAGAAGTACTGCATGCTTAGTAATAAGACTGATCTGCTATTTAGACTCATACCTTGAAGATAAGTAGGTATTTGCTATGTAAAGTTTTACATTTAATCTATTAAAAATAAAAACCTTTCCACCAACAGAAGCCGATTTCTTAGGAATGGCAGATAAAACCTACAGGCAGGCTTATTTATTTCATAAATTATTTTAGTTTTCCTGTTCTTAAATCAAAGGGAATAGACAAATTCTATTGTAAAAATTTCCAGTTGTCAGCAGCGTCTCACCTCTCATTTTCTTGAGCTGACCAACCAGAAGCAGCTTTTGTAAATTAAATGAACTGGGCTATATTTGCCAATAATAATAATGATTCCAGTCTTATCAAATAGTCACTGCAGTAACTGAAAAAATGCTAGCAGAAGAAAAAGAATAGAAACAGTAACAATCTGAAGCACTGTTGCAATATAAAAATTCAACAGCAACTTTCTGTTTATATACACATATGCCATTGCTTTACTATATTCAAAAAGCTCTATTATTTAGAAGCTTCTAGAAGTGCTTAAAAAAATGAAAGAAAACAATATTGTCCCTATGTCATTTTTATGCATGTCATGGTGATATTTGTAATGCTGTTAACAAATTTTGATGTAACACCAAGGTATTACAAATTACTTAAGCACCAATCAATTCATACATACATAGTAAGAATAAGCACTACTAAACACAATCGCATAACACAGGATACATGTGCAAATTTACTAACAAATCTTAGTGAAGCAGAACACTTGCATCATGACTAGTACTTAAAACAAAACCAGTTTATCCACTTAATGTATTTTTCTATATAATACAAAAATGAATATATAGAACCAACATGCCCAAATTTACTTTTTTATTTAGTGAATTTATTTGAAATGCACTAGTAAAATCAGTGGGAGAAGCATAATTCTGGACATTAAAGTGATCCTTGTAACACTTCAATAGTTCTAAAATTAACAATTAATAAACAACTAAATAAACAGTGACTATAATCCCAAAGACAGACAATGTCCTGTAACATAGCAATCCTATAAATAATGCCAAGACTTCTAACATTAAACAAGATTCTCTCATTAGGCAGAATTGCTATGAGGAAGAAAAATTCAGTATGTGTAAAACAGTAATCAGGAGCTACAGATGGCTTGGGGAGGATTTGATTTTTAATGAATTAATCAATCTGTGGATTAGATCTTCAAGCAAGATATTGACTGAGGCAAAGTCATCTATCCATCCCTGAAACCTTTTGGGCTACTATCCCCCAGTGGTGGGCAGAAAATGATATTTTAAGTATGATTTACTAAAGTATGGTTGGAGAAGTGTTCAGCTTTGCAGCTGCAAGTTGCATAGTTGAACTTGAATGAAGTTACTGGATGCTGCTTTTATGGCATTAAAAAGTTTGGTTATCTCACTATATTATAGGTTCTATTTCCTATGAATTCAAGATGTAATTAAGAGTATTAAAAGAGGACATGCTTAATGGCTTAAATTCTACCTTTTGCATTTCAGATTTCTAAATGTTGCCACACCATTGAGCAAGTACTGTAACTAGAAAGTGAAAAGAAAATGACTGTAAAGGTACTGTTTGACCTAAAATGTTTCTTCATGAGCCTTATAGTGCTTATCTGCATCATCCACTCAGGCTAGTGCAAATGGTATGAGACTACTAGGACTTGGGCCACAGCTTCTTGCCTTTAAGAAAGGGAACATGGTAGTCTAATACGTCAATCTATATATCACAAAAGCATCTCTGACACCACAGAATAGATGATTTATCTATATCCAAAGTCAGCAGTGCAAACATCACCACCACAGCCTGAGACATTCAGGATAAAACTGTATGAATCTCAGTTTCAAAACTAAAATATATATAATATATACTAAAAGTATATGAGCAGTGGACACAAGGACAAGTAAATTGAAAGGAACACTACCCAAAACACACTATCCAAGCATGCAGAAACATGAAGAAAGCCAAAACCCTACCTGGAACTGAATCTGGTGAGGTATGTCAAAAGCAACAAGGACTTCTAGAAGTACATCAATGGCAAAGGGAAGACCAGGGAAAGTGTGAGCACACTGTTCAATAGGGCAAGGGCAATGGTGACAGGACATGAAAGAGGCTGAAGTACTGAATGCATTCTTCAGTTTTTACTAGCAAAACTGGCCTTCAAAAATCCTGGAGACAAGTACAGGTATAGTATAGAACATATACGTACAGTACAAGAAAGACTTACCCTTGAAGAGGAAGGGGAAGAGGATCAGTCAGGGAATACGTAAGTGTTAAGCACAAATCCGTGGGCCCTGCTGGAATGCACCCATGAGTGCCGAGGGAAGTGGCAGATATCATTGAAAGGCCACTCAGTCTTTGAAAAAATCACGGCAACTTTGAGAGGAGTTTGGAGGAAAGCAAATGTTGCTCTTGTCTATAAGAAAGACAACTACAGGCTGATCAGCCTGACCTTGGATCCTTGGTAAGGTGACTGAACAGCTAATCCTGGAAACCATTTCCAGAGATCCAAAAGAGAAGAAAATCATCAGAATTAGCATGCATTCACTAAAGGCAAGTCATGCTTGACCAACCTGATAAGCTTCTGTTATGAAATCACCAGCCTGATCATGGAGGGAAAAGTAGTGGATGTTGTCTTCATGGATTTCAGCAAGACTTTTGATGCTGTCTGCCATAAGATCCTCCCAGAGAAGCTGTTGAAGTATGGACTGGATGAGCAGACAGTGAGGTGGATTGAAAACTGGCTGAATGACCAGGCCCAGAGGGTAGTGGACAGGGTTACAAAGCCTAGTTGGAGGCCAGTAATGAACAGGGTACCATAGGGGTCAATACTGGGTCCAGTCCTATTTAACATCTTCAGTAATGATCTGGACAATGAGGTAGAGCACACCATCAGTAAACTTGCAGATGATACAAAACTGGGGAAAGTGGCTGATTTAGCAGAGGGTCATACTGCTACCTGGAGGAACTTTAACAACGATAGAAAATAGGAATAGAAACAGTAATAGATCGCCATCTTTATCATACCTTTAACACTCAAAGCCAGACCTAAGGAAAAGGCTTGTATAGCCTTAGCGTAATACCTGACATTTCAGCCTGTATGCAGAAAGCTCTGTGATTTTTAAAAAGATCAGAAACTCTTATTAGGCTGCCTGTCTCTGTGCTAGAAGTTCATCATGGTTAAGCATGAACAGAATGATGATACATTACATCAAAGTCCCCTCACATTTTTAGTTACATATGGGCTAATCTTCCTTTCTTTTCAATCTTCCTTCCTACTGAAAGGAAAGAAAGATTACACAGCAAGGCCCAGGTTTTTAAAAATGTTGGCTCTTCAAAACAGGCTCTCTGGAATATCTTGTTCTTCTACAGATCAGAAGACATACTTTTCTAACCACTTAGCTCTTTTACGCTTATACTTACTGACACTCAGTAGGATCACGAAGTTCAGCACACATAATGCTAGGGCACTCATCTAACACAAAGATTAGAGAAAATGGACTCAAGAACATTCGACCAAGTTTAAAAAAGTGATTAGAAGTTTTTTTGTGATGTACTCCCTAAAATGACTTTGAGAGCAGATAAACTGAAAGTCCATAAATTCAATGTAGATTCTGTACAGCACAGAACTATAGCTTCATTTCAAGAGTTCAAAACTGAAGGACCACAGTCATTCCTTGTGTATCAAGGATTCTATTTATCTCATCACCATAGCTGGGCAGAATCTAAGACCACTTAAAAAGACAGTTTTAACCTTTAGAATTTTTCTCCCCAGGTCCATTTATCTGTCAGTGTTATGTTGAGCTAGCCATTAAATTTCTTGTCTAGTATAAGTAGTATTCAGCATAAATTACTCACAATGTACCCTCAGTCCCTCCAACTCAGTCATAATTTTTTTCTGAATGTCCAAATCAATTGTTATTGACTAAGTTAAGTTGTATTCCTCTATAGTCACATACTCTGGAATGCAAAGACCTGCTTTACTTTATTTCTGCCCATTAGGAACAATAGTCTGTTCTCTTCTGTAGTTTGATTTCTCATCCTGAACCTGTTCTCAGCTCCAGACACCTCCATGATATGAGTGCTTTCCCTTTAGCATCTGCCTTTCCACATTTAAAGTCTGCTTTGGGAGAACAGAGACAAGAGGTGTGGGAGGAGTGAAATCCAACAAAGACAGACAATAATGACTAGAACTACTACCAAGTGGCATTTGCTAAGTAAAACATTTTACTTGTATTAAAGACATAGATCAGGAATGAAACATTTAACTGACCTGATCATTTATCACAGCATAGATACAAATCGTGAGCAATTAAGGAAAGTCTTAAAGAAGACCACCACCCCACTAAGGAATTCTCTCCTTTCCCACTTCATTCCAGTTACTTGTTTTGAAAAGATGGTAAGATGAAAATCCAACCCTGAATTCTTAATACAAATGCTGTATTATGTTTGAGATGTTCAGAGCAATTCATTTTAAATCTTGTAACAAAACACAAAGAAAATGCAAAGGAAAGTAAGAGCTTCATTCAATCTAAGCACACAAGGAGCAGAGAAGAAAAATCTTTTATCACTTAATTTGAAAACTCAGATATAAATATCTTTGCTAGACTTATATGATATTACATTCTTTATCAAAGAGCTAAAAATCATGTCTTACGATAGCTGGAAGGTTGTCTTAACTCAAAGGTTGTGCAATAGGGTAGACTTGCGTATACTCTATCATTTCTGCTAAAGTGGTTCCAATTCCGCATGAAAAGTAGCTTACTGGAGAAGGAACTCTACCTGATCTATTGCCCTTAACACAAAAACATCAAGAGTGTCTCTGTCTTGCTCTTTGTCTCAGTGCCTAAACATTTTATAAGAACTGCAGGAACTCAACAGGAAGGACTAGGGAAGGCTGTCTTGCAAGCTCTGTCTTTGTGGTAGATGAACTCACAAGAAAGCTTAAAGCTGTGCTTTGAATCTAAATGTGCATTATTGCTTTCATAAATGGGCCATCTGACAGTCCACATTACACTGAGAGAAGGGTTCTTATTATCCCAACTCTTGTATAAAGACATCTTTCTTCTGCATGTATCAGGAAGGAGAGATTGACTTTAACGCTACTATGTTACTATGTGTAATCTAGTACAATAAGGTACAAGTTTTGATGATGAAGAGAAAATCTGAGAAAAAAACTCAAATTCTTGCATGAATCTCCTACAAGGAATCAAACTTTTGATATTTACACAGAAAAATGTTATTCTCATCCAGCATTAGTTTTTAACATAATATATACAGAAATACGATGCATAAAAATATCCTAATTACAGGTATTTTGTACAACATAGTGCCAGCTATACCCAGAGTGATTCTTAATGATACTATGCAGGTGAAGATAATTACCAGGTAATATAAACAATGGTGTGCTCCTCTTTATTATGAGTTAGGGATCACAGTAAGCTTTTATCTTAGCCACAGGTCATTCACAACACAAGTGAGATTTGTCAAATTCAGCTTCCGTATTTATCCCAACTGAAAATTCAAGAGTTGCTTCTACTCCTAAGAAACCCATGAAAGAAAACAAAAACAAAAAGGTTTTTTTATATACCTTATGTATAAATCCTTCTGTAAGACACAGTCCAGTAAACAACTATGATTAAAAAGATGTTATAGCTAATTAAAACAATAAAGAATTAACCTTTTAAAAGGCAAAAATATCTAATGTATGCTTCTAAAAGAAAAAAAAAAACTTTTAGAAGTCTTATTTAGCCAGTAAAAGTTAAAGTACAAAAGGGTCAATCAGCACATCCTGCCAATACAATATCAGCAGTTCAGTTTTACCTGAGCACTACCACTGCCAACAGATCTAGCATTTAACTGAGTGCTGGTTACAGGACCAGGAGACCTGCTGCAGATCAGAAATTCTTTAAGGCAGGAACTATGTGCTACCTCTTATTTGTGCAGTGCTTGGCAAATTGAGTCCACATTCCCCACTGTTCACAGTAAGATAAAATGATGTAATAATATTCAAGCTAAATCAAACAGCACTTGCTCCACATTTTAAAAAACTCTATACTTAATAGCCTTTTTAACTGTCATTGAAATATCATCTTCCCTCCCTCTATTTTTGTCACAATACCATAATCTACCTTGCAGAGCCATGCAACTCAGAATCCAATATATGTCAATAGAAATGAAATCCTAAGTGATCCCTCACCTTCAAGGTTCAGCACATATTGAATATGTATCTCCACTGGGAAGTTTTATCTGGACACTAAATATAATATCCTTGCCAAATACTAAATAGAAATTCATAAAAATTTATTGGAAAACACCCAGTACTAACTATTGAAATCTAAGTAGCTCATATCAGGAGATGAGTCATAACCTATAAATTTCACTAATTGAAAACCTCTCATTGCCCACACTCAAAGGAAAAAAGACATTTCCTTCTGCCTTATTTGCTTTTTTGACTAGAATGCTATCATTAATTAATTAATTTATTTTTTTGGCACAGACACCTCTCAATTATACCCATACAACCCAAAGATCACCAATATATATGAACATATACATATACAAGCACAGTTAAGCACACAGCAACAAAAAGCCTAGGTATATCTAGGGAAAAAAAAGCCATCTTTTCATTTCTTTTAAAAATAAAGGTGAAACGCATTTCAACACTAAGGATGGCTTGAAAGTATGAAGTACGTAGTAATAAGGGTATTTAGCAAGTCTCAAAAAAATCTTTGCTTTAATTCATATAAACAGATTTTATCTGTCCCAAAAAAATGCAGTGTCGTCGTTCTTACCTAGAGGTACTTAATTCCAATTTAGAGACCATGTTTTTCATAGCATTATGTTTCAAATTAATCATATTTATAAATAACATTATCTATCCCTCTTTACAGAATCATAGAATGGTTTGGATTGGAAGGGACCTTAAAGATCATCTACTTCTAACCACCCTGAAGAGAAAGCTAAGACACAACCTCATTGCTCTCTACGCTTTCTTGAGGAGGGGAAACAGAGTGAGGTGGTGATCTCTTCTCCCTAGTAATTAATGACAAGAACCCACAGGAATGGCACAAAGCTGCTCCAGCAGAGACTCAGACTGGACATCAGGAAAAAATTATTTATCATGAGGGTGGTCAAACACTGGAACAGGCTTCCTAGAGAGGTATTGATGTCCCATTAACTGTCAGTGTTCAAGAGACATTTGGACAATGCCCTCATTAATATGCTTTAACTTTTGGTTACCTCTGAAGTGGTCAAGTAGGTGGACTTGATATTTGTGGATACCTTACAACTGAAACATTCCATTCTAGTGTTAAGTACATGCAGAGCTCCAGTGAAAGAAGTTGGTCTATATCAGCCACAGACGTACTAAGTTGTGTAAGTTAAAAATGCTTGCTTACCTTCAAACTTCTGAATATTTTTATTTTAAAAAAGAAAAGGTGAAAATGGGATAAAAAGGAAAAAAATCAGATGTCACATGTAAAACAAAAAGTTTCTTGTTCTACCCTTATTGAAAAGCCTTACCTCTTAAAAAATAACCCATGTATACTGCTTCATTGTTTTGTTTCACCTTAAAGTCCTGAATATCAAGATATTCCACTGCGCCGAAAGCCTCTCTTTCCAAAAAAAATGAGCGCTTGCCGATAAATCACAACTGTTTTTCCATATGCCATATTGTTCTGCCAAGTATCACCAGCCTGTTCTTCCTTTAAGCAAATTTCATTATAAAATAGCTCAGAGCAATGCTCATTAGAAATTATACTGAAAAATGTCAAGTTGTTTTTATATTAAAAAATGTGACTGTTTTCCATGAAGATCTCAGGCTGTTATTTACTGAAGACGAACATTTACAAAGCTCACCTCAAACTTACCACTTACTTCTGGGAGACAGAGATGACAATACTGTCAGCAGCTGCAACATACACTAATGTCATTTTTTACTTTCAGTACTGTCTGTTCCCAGCACTCCAGTGAGATCTCTGATGTAAACACTCATGAAACACACTCTCCCAATTTGTTCCATTATACAACAGTTCAGGATACAGCCATATCTTGTAATGACTTCAAATACATGTTCAAGTTTTTGTGTTAGAGAAGTTCATTCCTATCACCTCTGCGCATCTTAAGATTTTTCAGCTTTCTCAGGGGGATGTAAAATCCAGCACTAGGGTTTGCATGTAATAGCTAACATAACTGGTCTTTAACTGATGAACTATCCCAAATGTAGTCCAAATGCTGACCTGATTTCAACTCTGATCTCACTGGACTCATGGGGTAGGGAGAGTATGCAAATCAACCCAAAAATCTGGCTTTAGATTGTTTGATTTGTTTCACCCAGAAATAGATTGGCTCGGGATGTTTTTATATCTAACAGCTTGATGAGTCATTGCTAAACCTACCATAGACTGAAAAAAAATAAATAAATAGACATGAGCTTTCAATTGGAAAAATAATTTTTACTTGTATCCCGTATTTCTCACGGCCAACAGTCTACTGAGAAACATGCCCCCTTCACTGTACTGTTATGTTTTAGTGGAATTTTAATGAACATTTTAAAATTCTCTAAATGTAAAATTCATTCCAAGATTTAAAAAGGTCAAAATCATTGCTAAACCAATGCCCCAAAATTACACCTTTCATTTCCTTTTTATTGTAAGGTTTACTTACACAAACATGCATTTCTACAACAGTAGAGAATTTCTAAAAATCTTGCTATTCTAGATCCATAATTTACTTTTCTTGAGTATTTTTGTTATGTTCCTGCACAGTTTTAGTTTGTTAGCCAAACTTAGACCAAAACCTTATTACCGTTTATAGGTTAAGAGATACAGTATTAATAAGGGCCTTTAAGAACAAAGGCTGCACCTGTTCAACATGACGCTGAGCATTTTTCTCCCCCTTTTTCTACTTACCAGTCTCAGCAAGAACATCTATGGAGAATGACCTCTGAAATTGCTGGTTTTCCTCTACTACTGAAAAAGCTGAGATAATTTCAGTATTTTACTACATTGAAATCTCATTTGGATTTGTACTGAAACACACTAATGAAGTGAAAACTAGGCTGTTTAGCCCAAGATAACTAGCTGGTTGGGATAAGAGGAAGTCTTATCAAGAAACTATGTGTTCATATGTATAAATATGAGTATATGCATCTTTTGCATTAGCTCAACATTTCTTTTTAACAAAAGTCAGCTATAACTAACTTTAAAGCAAAACCAAAACAATTTCAAGAAATTTTCAGTACAAAAAAAAAACAAATCAAGCATCTGAGAAGCAACCAGAAACTTGTCTTTTTTTTTTTTTTAAGTCTGCATATTTCCTCTGTTAAGCTGAATGAATCCTCAGCAAGGCAGATACTAAAAAGCCACTACCACAGAATCCAGTTGCCTGGAAACAGCCTCATTACAGCCAGCCTCTGTAGGCCACAAAGAAATTCTGCCTGATCCTTCATGATCAGCTGCCAGACCCACTGTGAGAAAAAAGAAAATGTAAGCTTTAGTCAAGTCTTTTCCACAAATTAATATTTTAAGTTGCTCATTAAGAAAAAAAAAAATTATATATAAGAAATATAGGAGCGAAATAAACCCATTTACGAAGCCATACTAGCAAAGGAAAACTTATCTCCATCACATTGTGATGTAATGAAAATCAAGACACAGAGAGACCATGAATGTCTCTGCACATTTGCAGTAAGAACTACTGAAACTAATACCATGGCCCACACACTGGTATCACCTAGACATGGAAGAACTAATAACAGGTATCTGTATCCTGCTGCAGTGCTCTCAGCTTGCACTTACGTGCACACCTGAAGTACAGCATCCCATAAGACATAAGTATTAACAGCTGCTTTGAAAAGAACACCAGTATATTTCTCCCCAGTCTGTAAAAAGGAAGCAATTTAGCCAGTAAATCATAGCTACTGTGTAACACAGAAGAAAGTCTCAAAAAGGATGGGGAATTAAAATGATACCTATTTACTCTTTATAAAGGAAAGAAAAATTGCATCCACTATCGCTTCCACCATCTCAAATGCTTTCCCACTTCATTATTTAAATTTTATGTCAGTCAGGCTGCTGTTTCTTATATTAGTCTCATTTTCCACTCTGTCTCCACCAATGAAGTTGCAGTAGAAATACCCAAAACAAAACACAAAGCCCTGTGACTATCTTTTGTTTTAGAGCTTTTCACTGGGGAAGCATTAGATGTACCTGATCTAATTCCCATTGCAGGGACAGACACATTCCAGAAGTATCTACAGAATACCCAGATTCACAGCCCTTTTTTCAACTGGGTGAAACAAATTCTGACTTGGTTTGCAAGTATGCCCCAATGCATTACAAACACTATTGACCATTTTGAGAATGGGTCCTCCCTTCCCCACACACCTTTATTTAAAGTGATGGAATTGCTCTTATTTCAGCATTTTCTGGGAAACAAGTTGTTTTCTGGAAAGTGTTACAGTTGGTGTATTTTAACCACCTAACAAATGATAAAAGGGAGGTTGATTGTTTCTAAGGTCTTATGCTGACTGCAGTTTGTTGGTTTTTTTTTGGGGGGGGGGGTTCTTTTGTTGCTGTTCAGTTTTGAGTTGGTTTTGGTTTTCTTCCCCTGCTCCAAAAAAACATTAAATGCCAAACATTACTGATTTAAGTGCTTGCTAGACTGGTCAGAACAATGAACTACCATGAGGTATGCTTATTCTAAAGAGAATAAAACCTGAAGATTAGTATCTGCAGTGTAATTTACAGGCATAAAATCGAGGGATTTAATCTAGTATTCTGAGAGTAAATCCCTTTGCTGTTGCTGCCAGTGCTGCAGCCAAAAAAATGCTTATACTCTGATCTCAGAGTATGTGTAAGAAGAGGTATTCTGAGATCATTTTATCCCAAGGTATGGGCTAAAGGAGAAGGGACAGATAAAGAGGCCTCGCAGTGGCCTGAGCTGTGGCATACCGCTGGAGGTACATGCTACTCGGCAGATGCATCCTTGCTAAATTTAGAGCAACGAAATTCTCACCACCAGGTAGCATCAGGAAGAAGTACACCTACTGCCACTGGCCTTCACTGCAGAAGCAGGGTGGTCAAGATGCCCAATTTAACATTGGGAGACGAGCTAAATTTGAACCAGCAGGATTCTAAACAAACTTTTTTATTATTATTTGTTTCAGCTCTTCAACTTTGTATTTATTTTGGAATTAGTTTTATGTGAATTAATCTCCTTCTTAATATATGCAAATATATATCCTCCAATATATACCCTCCTAACCTTTCTAAAAGTCTTCTGACCACAGTTCCCCAGCATTTCAAAGAAACACCAAATGCTAAGGACTTTATATCAACTTCATTATTAAATGCCTTTTCATTCTTGGTCTTTTCCATGAACAAGCTATACCCTCTCATAGCCATTTTAATAACCAAGAATCTCCCATTAACTGCAAAGATTTTATAATCCTAGTACTTTTAGTTCGAGCGGTGTCTTTGGCAACAGAACTTCTCAGAAGAGACAAGATCCACTCTTCAGCTGTTTCTAAAACAGAGATAGGCAAAATCTAGCTTAATGGGGAAATTTTAATAACTACTTTGCAGTTTTAGAAATATATTACCTTTTCCTTATTATGCACAGAATTATTAAATAACACACACTGGTAGCAGCTGAACAGTGGAACAATACAAGGAACAAACTGCTCCTTTTCCAGATCCCCGTTGCTGTAGATGTACAGCAGTATAAAACCTGAAATTCGTAGATGACATTGTGTGACAACTGTTTTGAAATACTTCTCTGCAGCACAATTTGTATGCATCTCTGCAACACGTATTAATGCTTACATCAGTTACTGCCCATCACTTCAAAAGACCAGCCAAATAATCCTCATTCCTTAAAACCAGCTTATTTCTACTGTACAAGTATGTGAACTGAAACAAAGAGCAGGTTGATGACTTGCCCCAAGGCACAATAAATCTGTGTCAGAATGCAGACCAAAAAAATGAAAATCACTCTTGGACTAGCAAAGCCACTGTTAAAAATGTTTACAACTGATACTTTTTAGTAAGCAGATAACTACAGTTAAGATGATACCCACTTTCTTCTCAACTTTGACACAGAACAAAGGAATAGAAAGGGTTGGTGCTAGATGTCAGGACAGCACTGCCAGTATGCAAAGGTACATGCTTTTCAACTCCTAGTCCAAAGGAATTTCTATAATCTTTCCTTTTGAGGTGCGGAGGATTAGTAACTATTTCATTTTCTACAATTGTTCTGCTCTAGTGTTCCATAGCCTATCAATAATTAACATCAGGCATAAGCCTGAGCCACAACTTTAGCACTGTTTCTCTCTTAGGCTAAGGTACCACTCTCCACAGTACGCCCTGTTCACATTTTTATCTTCTTATTTTAATTGAATTAAGAACAGCATTGGGCAGCCATATGTGAACACTTTTATACAGCTAGACTTAATACAGTAATTTTGATTCAAACATGCAGAAAATCTGCAACTCCTAGCATTTATCAAAGTGAAGGATTAAGATCACAAGGGCTATTAGTCAGATAGGACAGACAGGCACCATGGGAAGGTTCTTGTACCATTCTTGAAACCATCTTGATGAAAAGCTAAATCCTACTTGGCTTTCTGATGTTAGACCTTTAGTCAGTGTTAAATCAGGTTTTCCTATGGAAGTATAACAGATACTTTACATGATGAACATATACAGTAATTAGAAATTGTATAAACAGATCTTCAGATAACACTTTTGTAAGAATGCAAAACACACTTAAAATTCTGTTTCTCAGTGTTTCACTCAGTGGTTAATCAAGAAACTATTCAACTGCTTATCTTAGAGGCTCACTCTCTGTAAAGCATGTAGATTAGATAGCCAGTGTAGCACTTTCTGTTTCTACTACACTTAATGTGTAGTGGTAAGTTATGAATATTGCATTGACAGAGATGATTCCAACTGCCTTCTGCTCAGACAGTGTAAGAGCTTCATGTTCAAGTCAGTGAACTATGGCTGAATTGCATCCTACTATCAGAAGGAAGTGTGCTGAAGTTAAGGAACACGTTTGATTTTTGCCTTGTGTTTAAAACAGTTCCAGGTAAATGGTTCCCTGTCTTCTGAATAACTTTGGAAACTAGCTGGTATTTATATATAGCACATATAAATATATACTAATAGTAAATATATATACTATATTAATACTATATATTTATATAAGTATATATTATATTATATATAGCATATCATATATACTAGCAGATATTCCCCACAAGCAAACTTCACAATTTCAAATAATGACAGTTTATATTCAGATTATTAATATTTGCTTGCTAAACATGGGGAGACATTTCTGTTGTTTTTCTAGTGTGTTTTGAAATGAACAAACAAAAACCAAAAAACACATTTTAGCTAAGAGAAAAATAAAGAGTTGTCTTGCAGCAATGATGCCTTGAACTGCTTTTAATAAATCTAATAAATCTGATTTTAAAAATTGGAAGAAAAAAATCTTACCTCTCAAAAATAAACTTTTCCAACCAAATACGTGAATCCACACAAATTTAAAACAGATAAGCTAACCACAGTACTAAGTGATTCATTTACTCATCTTAGCAGGACATCCTTGTTGCAACAACGTTTATTTTGCCTTTACGGCTGAAGAATGGCCAGACAAAGCCTGAGAGCAATCAAAAAATTTTAAACATTTAGAACTACTTACTAGCAGAAAAAGTAAATTCATGGAAATATTTAACAGCCTTTGCTGCACAGAACAAACCTATTTCCGTAACACAGTTAATAGTAACAGCTGTACATTAACTGACTGGTTTGACCTAAATAAAATGCATGAAGTGTATAAACACAAAAATATTACAGAATCATTTTTGAAGGAGTGTCAAATCTTTTATTTTACCTCAAATTTACTACGTTAAGCTTAGAAAAGTGCAACACAAAGGGAAAACAGGTGAACATTTTTTGTTTTGTAAGCTTGATTTTAGAGTCTTAAATCCTCTGCCATGTCAAATCTTCCCAATACTAAACATTAAAATATCTGATGGCAGATGAAGTTTTCTTACTGTGTTCATGATAGGTGGAAAGGGCTACAGAAGTCTCCACCTACCTTTAGAGCTTCAGGTACTTCTGCTCTCTTCTACCTCTGTATGTACAGACAGAAACACCCTCCAATAGTAAGGCAGACGGCCTACCAATTTCATCTTGTTTTAGCTCAGGGCTCTTCCAAGCTCAGATCCTCTCTGAAGTTTCCTTAGAGAGTTCAATGGACAATGTAAAACCCATTATAAATTCAGCTGTAAGAGGAACAGGTTTTAATTCCAACCCTATACAAATCAAAGGTGAAAAAATATTGACGTATGTGGTAATACCACTTGTTTTCTACTTAGCATAGTATGTGTCTTGTTTGGATTGCAAAAACTAAACTGTTATACATCTTGAGTGACAATCTAACTGAAATTTTCATAATACAGCACTCTAACCACTTCTCCATTGACCTCTCTGAAACAATCTTCACCATGTCTCTTTCTACGTAACTATAGCCGGTAGCTATAAACTACTCTGCAATTTCTAAGCCATGGAGTATACTTTAAACAATACCACATTTTACTAACAAATAAGAAATTTCATCTCCCTATTAATAGCTAGCAGTGATTTTCTTGTCAAAACAAAGCAAAGAAAAAAACAACACTCCAGGAGTCTGCATTTCATTTCTGTTCCCAATTCAGTTAGTTTAGCCAACTGTTGTAGTGTTGGAACTGTTGACATTAAAGAAGGTATCTTAAGAAGCTGTAAGCAAGCCATATGATTCAGATCACTTTCCAAAGGAAAAAAATATTTTAAAGCTGTTAGCTATACAAATGCTGAACCAAAATTGTCCTTAAGCTATGTGGAAACAAGTATTATCAGAGTGACTGACTGACAGGTCATGACTACAATTCATTAAGGTAGGTAAAAAAAGGTATCTTTTAGACTTAACATAGTCCACATGAAACTAAGGAAAAAGCTGCGCAAGCTGGAGTATAGCACAGCTACTGATAATATGATTTCCAGTTCTTAAGACAGAGAAGAATGCTCCACAAGAAGCTCATGCTTCCTTTATCAAATATGCTGTGTGATATCAATTACCTCAGATACTCTAACACCTCATGGTGCCAGCAGTGATAAAACCCTGTATTTGTCTTTCACAATGTTGTTTCGTCATGAGCTCCGTGTAGTAATTGACTCAACTCCTCAATGCTCAGAGTATTGGTATATTTTAGCTCTTCCATTGCTACAGTAATCTGTTTAGCATCCTAAAAACCCCTAACAATCTATATCAAACACAGCAAAGGAAGCAACCGAAATATGAGTGAGGACATGTATCAAAGAAAGAGATTCTTTCCACTAAAAAACAAAACAAAAACCCCACATACATTTAAAAAGGGGGCAACTCATTCTGTATTGTTCATAATGGCAAGCAGCTGCTAAGCACCACACAGCTTTTCACTCACTCCCCCCTGCAGTGGGAAGGGGGAAGAGAATCAAAAAAGGTAAGAGAATTCATTGGTTGAGATAAGGGTGGTTTAATTTAAAAGGGGAAAAAAAGAAGAAGAAACAAGTGATACAAAATGCAGTTGCTCACCACCACCAGACAGATGCCAATTCAGCCCCCTTTCCAACTTCCCCATTTTTTTGTTAGCATGAAGCCGCCTGATATGAAATATCCCTTTAGCCACTTTGGGTCAGCTGTCCTGGGTCTGTCCCCTCCCAGCTTCATGTGCACGCACCCCGAGCCTCCTCGCTGGCAGGGCAGCGTGAGAATCAGAGAAATCCTTGACTCACTGAAAAACCTGCTTAGCAACAACTAAAACATTGGTGTGTTACCAACATAATTTTCAACCTATATCCAAGCCACAGCACCATACCAACTGCTATGAAAAAATTGGCTCTATCCCAGCCAAAACCAGGACACACACACATATATATACACACACACACCTTTGCAGTGCATTTGCACTATGAACAGCAAGGTTTCATCCGTAACTACAAAGGATAGCATACATCCTAAAATCATAGAACAATAAATCAGTTTTTCAGCCAGCCAAAACTATTTGCTTTATCATACAGTTGCAGGACAGTGGGCTTTAATCAAAAAAGAAAAACACCAAACCATTACACCAGGAAAACACAATTTTTACAGATTGTTTTGTTTCTGTTGTCTCCTTCCCCCCTACTGAAGAAGGGCAAGGGGGAGAAATCTTCAAAAACCTTTTCTAATTCTATTAGAAATTTATTATTAGTTATATTTCAGGCAGTTCTAAAGGGAAATCTTCATATTGTTGTTGTTGCTGGAAGTTAGGAGCAAGACTGAATGGGTTGTTAACCAGAGGCAGTAATATTTGATAGAAACAACGCTAATCAAAGACAAAATCTAAATACTACTTGAATGGGATGATAAACCCTGAAGGATCATCACTGGCTGTTTATCAAATTGGCCTCCCAAATACACATTTCTAGTGTAGCAGAAAACACACGTATGCCCTTGCTCTCATTGGATTTAATGCTTTACTAATGAAAAGCATTCAGTCTACAACACAATTATCCTCTATTCTGCATGATAACAAAAGGGACTTTTAGAAGTACTTGTACCATCTGGTTTGTATCTACACAGCACCACTGCCTACCTGCATCTTTTCACTTCAATAACCATCCCACTGAAACTCCCCTAGGTGGGAGTTTCATTATTGTAGGCCAGTCCAGAGGAAGAAGGTTCAGCTAGAAGACACATAGTCCAGTAGTTTGTCTTGCTAATTATAGATACTTCATCACAAACATAGCCTGCAACTAGTGGTGTTAAAAAAAATGGTGCCTAATTGTACTAAGTCCCCTCCATTTCTTCTACGGAAGAGCTGAAATGAAGGTCAATCAATGGAGCAGCACGCTTGTGGGATGTCTACAGAATTGGAAGGAAGCCAGGGCACATACACAGCCTTCAGCTACTGGTCACCTCCAAGTTACTTCCTTTGCCTGAACTACTTTACTGCTATAAATAGGGATCTTTGGTAGACAGTTTTAAATGCTACTTTTTAAAGATAACACAGGAAACAAATGCAATCTGTTTTCAGAGCAATTAGGGCAACAACATCTTGCAAAGTGTCTCCAGTCAATATGAAGCTGCAGTGATTTGCCACCTTTAGAGTCTTGCCAGTTCACCTCAGCTGAGAATCAAGTCTGTAGGAACTCAGTATGTCATTGCAATAGCTTGCCCTACAGCCTTCCTCCAAGATAGTGTGAGCTGCCTTTTTTTCAGGAGCATAGCCTTGGAAAATAAGGCATTTCAGATCATTAATAGAGTTTAGTAAAGCGAAGTCACGTTACACGTTTAGTTGTCTAACTTCATTGCACTTAGCATATCTTGCCAGTTCCTTCAAACATCTTAAGCCTTAACCCCAAAAAATCCCTTGCCTTGTGAAAACATCACAACTCTGCACAGGGTTGCCTTCCCAAGATGCTCTGTTCATAGACAGCTGTACAAAGACTTAGTTCTTTCTCCATCTCCTTCCATTACATCTTATTCCTTGAAAAAAAAGTGATACCTGTTTTAGAAAACTCAGCATGCCTTCCCAATCCCAAAAACACACAATCATTTTCTATTAATTTCTTCAGAAGTCAATAAATAATTTGAAGCTTGCTAGAGAAAGTTCAGTCTAAATGTAACAATTTCTAATAAAATAGTAGGATGTAGGAGTAATAGCTGAATACGATCTTACTTTCTTTTCCGAGTTGTGTGTACAAACACATGCTTTAAGAAGCTTATTTCAGAATACCGTTATTCTAACACCACATTAGCTAGTACAATTATTTGAAAAATTGAGTTATGTGGTAACAATCATCTGCTCCCCCAAGCCAACTTTGAAAAACAAAAGGAATGTAATAGCTAAAGAAACTTCTTCCGGCCAAAAATATTGCCATATTGCTGGAAAACATTTAAAAAAGAGTTTTATAAAATATTCCTGTCCAGATAGATTGAAGAGTTTGCATGCAGATAGCATATTCAATCAGTCCAGTTAATCTATATCAAAACCAGTATATAAAAAAAAAGAATGAATTTAACTATGACCAAAAAAAGAAGTCTACTAATCCTGATGAAGTTAACATTTTCTTAGGAACCCCTTAAAAGTGTTTAATTTAATACATTCCCCTCTATTGCTATAGAAATTAAATACTTATGATCTTTCTGGTGAGGAATAAAAAAAAACAAGCCATTCCTGAATCTTAAGCACATAAGTCAATTAAACCTTACAACATGTGCCATGCAAATGAAGCTATAAGCAAGATATCACTTCTAAATATTCTAAAAATTGCAAGTAGTCCATGTGTGAAGTACTGGTACACTTTGCTTGAGCAAGAACTTTTAACATCACACACGTTTGAGATAAGAAAGGCAGTTTCCTATTTAAATGTGACTTCTTTCATAAATTAAAACACTGGTGAAGCTTCCACCACAATCAAACCATCAAGGTTAGTCTCATACCAGTTTCTGGAAATGCACAAGTCTGACAAAATATTGACTTACAAGCACATTTTGTACTGCACAAGTAGTCGCAAGTTTAATTGTATTTTTAGGACTGTACAGCGGCTAATCCTTTTACAAATACCTGAAATGAACTGGTATGCTGCCAGTGAAGTTTGAAAAAGAAGCATGCAACTTCAAATGGAGAGTCCCATCTTAATTTACAGAATGTGAATAAAACAGTTCAAAGAACTATTTTTTTTCTTCCCCCCCTCTCTTCTCCATAGTTGTACCTTGTACTTATGTTATTCACTGTGATCTGGGATGCCTGAAACCTGGCCTTACAACCACAGGCTAAGCCAATAATAAATACTGTGAAAGATGAAATGTTCAGATATTCATAGAAATGTGTTGGGAAGGACCCAGAGTTAATCTGATCAAGCCTGCTCAAAGCATGTTCAGGCCACCTGCATCAGTTCTCAGCCCATAGTTACTTATCTTATGGAGCAGCTAAGGACAAACAGGGATGCCAAATGCAGACTTTTTCCTCAATTTGCTTGAATTCTACTGAATGTTGTCTGAACCTTCACCTAGGGTGTTTTTTTCTTTTTTTTTTTTTTTTTAAAGGTACCATGGGTATCCATTTCTGAGGAAAGCAGACAAGAAAGCCTAAGAAGTGCTGCTACTTGTCACATCAGTTTTGTTCTGTGTTGACCCTGATAGTGCAACTAGGTTTTATAAGCTAAAAGATATTAAGATTGTCTAGCAGGTATTGAGTTTTGGAAGAGGACAATGTATTGCAGCATCACATCTGCTAAAAACAAAGCTTGTAACACCTATCTTGATAAAACTACTAACTGTAAGAGAATGGGCAGAAAGCAGAAAAATAGCTGCAAAAACAAATACGTTTCAGATTACACTTGAGAATAAAAGCTCATTCTGCAAGAAGCTAACATGAAGAGCAAAACAAATACACCATCTTTACAAGTGTTTTAAGATCCCTGCCAATGCTACTGGCCACTGTTCCACAGAACTACATACCTGCACTCAGAAAAAAGATAACATTTCTTGAATATATTACACTGCAAGATCTTTAAGCATGCAACTTCATTAGTTCTATCTACTACAACAAGACTTTGTTGTTCTTACACTAGCATACATCCTGTCTAGAGTAATGCTGGCAAGGACTTGTCTAGGAGTCCATCCGTTTACCCTGCACAGATTTGTAATTCACTAACTCATATTAGAAAACATTATGAAGTCAACTGAAATTACTTTTGAAATAGTTTGTTTCTGTAGTGCTGCTGAAGAAATAGGGTTTTGATAGAAATCTATCTGTTCAGCATGCAAAAATTGACAATTGATATGCACAAACCACAGGATGAAAAAAGGCCATATACCCAAGTACTTTACTACTTAAATCTGACAAGGGGAGAGGTGGTGGTTGATCAAGGGAAAGCAAAGCAATTAATGCAACCAGATTTACATTACCATTTCCCTCTGTAGGGAGTAAAGTACTGGAAGGAAGTATTTTCCAGAACAACTTATGAACTCAGTGACATGGCATCAGGAGAGCTGAACTCTATGGGAATTAGAAGTGATCAATTCTACCATGATTCTCTGACATGGCATGCTTTATCAACCATTTATCTGAGGAGGACAGAAACAGATTTTAACTCCTACTATTGATATAAAGAAGTAAGCAAGCTCATAAGAGATAAATTAAATTAATTAAAGATTTTTCTTTCTTTTGGCACAAGTACATATTATCAAAAGAAGATTATATCTAGCTCTTACAATTAAAAACAATAGAGGTAAACAAGGAATTTTAACTGAAGTACAGCAGGATTCTGAGAACACTGATACCAAGAATGAGATAAATTAAGAATCTGAAGACAATATTGCTAATCTCCCGTTTATTAGAATAATTTTGTCCTGTAGCTCTTACACTTCCAGTTTAGATGTGGCACTGTGTATTAAGGCATTATTGGGAATGCTGCTCATTTCTCAAAGCCAAAGGAAATAACAGATATTGCAATTGTTTAGTTATCATAAGACTTACTGTATTCTAGAACATTCTCCAATCCATCATAGTATTGGAGGAATACTAGAAGTCAAGATTAATTTCTAAACATTGAGTTAAGAAAAAGGTCAAGTTCTGTGCCAGTTCATGTAACTATCAGTTATACATGTTCCTGGCACAATAACATGTTTTAAAGAAGGAATTCACCTTTTAGCATGTTATTTTCTTACTAATCATCTTACTGCTTCTAGCATGAAGACAAATTGTGGGCTGTTATTTTTAATCAGATAATCTAGTAATTATGCAACAGATGCAATTGCTACTGTATTATTACACAAAGATCAGAATTATTACTCGAAACATTCTGAAAAAAGCATAAACATATTTGAAGAAAACTTTACAAGTTCATTTCAGTTTTGCCAAACAGTCAGTAAATACAAGCAAAAAAATGTTTTTCAAGTGTAACTGCTCATATAACCTGAAGGATGATTAAAAATTGAAAACATCTTCAATTTCATTACAAAAACTAAACATTCAACCAGAATTAAATAAACATTTTGATTTTTCATTTGACCTGATGTATCCTCTTTATCCATTACTCTCACCATTCCCCACCTACCCCCACCCCAATGGCCATTGATCAAAAATTTAGCACAGAACTAATAGAAAAATCCAGTAGCATATTCTGGAAGGCTTAAACACTATGAATAGCTACAAATATTTCTTTTCCAAACCCATACCGAGTGATGATATAATTTATATGCTGTGTGGCTCCTCTTTATAGAAACGTGCATCTCGGGTAACCAACTGCAGATCACACATAAGCTTTCTTCAATCAAATCTGCATCGTAAGTTCTTGGAAATCAATTAGGCAAAAGAAGCAATTCCCTATTTTTAAGAACAGCGTAATTTGTTTCCCCCCTAACTGAAGAACATAACATATGTAAACAAGGAGCATGCTGGCCTGACTGCCGTAAACACTGACAAGTGTGTTAAAATGGAAAACGCAACAGCATTAACTGTATAATAAATTACAGGAGCATTTAAAGTTGAACGCTTGAGAAAGTAAGCTGTAGAGCACCTATTCAGCACAGTGCTCACCTGGCACTAGAAAAGCACAGGGATTCAAATACCTTTATACTTCTAGTACATTTTTTATCTGTGGAACAGCTGCCTCACCTTCACTGAATAGTTTGCTTGCAAGGGACATTTAAAGATCACTAGTTCCACCCACCCTGCCATGGACAGGGAAACCTAACTAGTTCAGGCTGCTCAAAGTCCCATCCAACCTGGTCTTGAACATTTTCAGGGAAGGGGCATTCGCAGCCTCTCTGGGCAACCTGTTCCAGTATCTAACCACCCTCAAAGTAAATAATTTCTTCCGTGTTCTAAATTAAATCTACCCTTTTTAGTTTAAAGTCATTACTCCTTGACCTCTCACTATGCTCCCTGATAAAAAGTCCCTCTCCAGCTTACTTGTAGGCCCCCATTAGGTATGGGAAAGTTGCTATAAGGTCTCCCAGAGCCTTTTCTTGTCCAGGCTGAATGACCCTAACTCACACAGCCTGCAAAGATAGTAGAGGAGCTCCAGCCCTCTGAGCATCCTTGTGGTCCTTCTCTGGACTCACTCTAATCCCCTGGATTGTGCTGGGGGCCCCAGAGCTGAATGCAGGACTCCAGGTGGGGTCTCACAAGAGCAGAGTAAGTAGAAGGGGAAAATCACCTCTCTCAACCTACTGGTCATGATTCTTTTGGTACGGCCCAAGATACAGTTGGCTTTCTGTGCTGCAAGCGCACATTGCTGGCTCACGTTGAGCTTCTTATCCACCAGTACCCCAAAGTCCTTCTCCACAGGGCTGCTCTTAACACATTCATCACCCAATCTATAGCGATGTTAGTGATGTTTGGGATTGCCCTGATCAACATACAGAAGCTTGCACTTGTTGAACTTCATGAGGTTCACACAGGCCCACCCTCTCAAGCCTGTCATGGTCCCTCTAGATAGCATCCCTTCCTTCTAGACGATCAACGGCCTGGTGTCATCTGCAACTTGCCAAGAGTGCACTCAGTCCCACTGTCCATGTCAGTAATGAAGGTATTAAGCAGCACCAGTCCTAATACAGACCTTTGAGGGACATTCATATTAAATCTAACTTCATACAGTTTTCTTTATGTGACAATCTAAACATACCTTGAAAATGCTTACTTCTACATTTTCTCAGTAGAGCTATATTCCAAGGACCAAAATTCAGATAACAGGTAAGTAACAGGACCCATGACACAAACTTCATTTCCTCATTTTTACACTCCTATGCACGATAGTGAATACAAACCATTTCAGTATCTCAGTATTCTCAGTTGTCCTTCATGGAAGTCAGTGGGAACACCCCTAGGCAGCTAAAATTCACATCATGACCATGAACCAAAAAGGACACAAAAAAAACTCAGTAGCTGTTTAGCTACTTCATTCAGACCAATAGAAAACAGCTGTTCTCCCCCACCTTGTTTTACATTGTGCTGCATCATTCATTTGATAGCCTAGCAAGTGATCGAGCTTGTTCAGGCCTTCTAGAAATACACAATGTAAGCAGCACAGAAAGAGAGAATTCCACAAAGGGCTTGAGGGCTAATCAAAGAACAAAGGCTACATCAAAAAATGAATCCCAAGATTGAAGTAGATTGTGACAATTTGAGGAAAAAAATGGATTGGCATTTCCAAGTGATTATCCAATAATACAGTAACAGATAACCTTCCAAATGATTGTTCCCTAAAGGTTTAAATTTAAGCTTTCTGAATTGCTAAGCATATTTTCATGACTAAATGTCATAATACTTAACTACCTGTATGGAGTTACAATATGCTTTATCCCAACAGATTTGCACTTTGTTCTGTAAAGTTCATATGCAAAGTCGGCTATAGCCCTGGATAATGCAGCATTTTCATAAGAGGGTGTTTTGCATAATATCCAAGACTTATATTAAACATTTGGAGTGGCACTTCAAAATCTCCCAACCTTAGCTTTGCAGCCACTAAAGACAGCAGCTTGACTTTACTGATTTCAATGAAAGTAGAGCCTGCTAATGACAAGCAGACTTTTCTCTCTTCCCTTTTCCAAGCCTCACCTTTAAATCAATATTGAATAAGTATGCACACCCAGTATATTAAAATCCCACCAGGCATACCAAGGGTTCTTTAACCTGCATGGTCATTCCATTAAATACATCACATTTCCTATTTTGCTTTCCTGCAACACAGAAATTTTAGCACGCTCGAGGGAGCTATCAAAGAATAGCCATTTTAATAATTTTTCCTTCAGGGAATAGCCTTAAAATCAGGTTCTAAGTAAAGTTGCAGAATAAGCTTTTGGTGAACTCCCTTGCATTAAATCCACTGAACAATCTTCACCTTTTAAAACCAGAACAATCATTTTTTCTGTTCTTCCCTGACTTGGAAAGACTTGATTTTCCTTGTAGACTTGAGCTATGATACATTTTATTTTAAGTATTTACTCTATACATTTTATGACTTATTCACAAATCAGACAGCTCAAACTGAGAAGCTTACCTTCGGATCTTCATGTGCAGAAGTGCATATTGCAAAGCTGCATGTCATTATTGACTCCATACCTAACCATAGTTAATACTTAAGCAGGACAAAACATTCATACTTAGTTCTCCACAAAGAGAACTACAAGGGAGAAATTGCAGGTAGTGGTTCTATGTGTTGTCTTCACTAGTGAGTGGGGAAAGCTGAAGTAGCACAAAGGAGTTTTCTGATATTGGGGCTATCCCTCAAAGTCTCAATCACATTCTTTTTTTCATTCTACCTGCATAGCAATTTTGCTATACCTGTATCTTCCAAATAAGTTTACCTTCAGAGAAGAGAAAGGAAGAAAAAGCTACCTTTTAAACCAGCTAACCCCTTCAAAAACTTGAATACCAACAGCGTTTACAGTACTTGGCATCATTTTCTCAATTTGTTCCATTTCCATTCTCTCTTACCTCATACTTATGTTCTGTTTAGACAGCAAAACTTGCAGAAAACAGTGTTTACAGACTGCCTAGTACTGTAATAATGAAGTTCTCATTACTACTGTCCTACCTAGAGATTAATGTTAAAAATTTTTTTGGACTCTGTACGTGCTTCTTACGGCTGCAGGAATGAAGAAAGAGCTATCTTTCTTGCTCTCTTCCCTTTATACACTATAATTGTAGGTTTTTGTTTATTATGATGTCTTAAATTTCCATAAAGACAGACAAACAGAAGGAAATACATATGTGTAGACCTGTGAACTGTGCAATTCCTTACTGCAAAAGTTTGCATGGTTCCAGATGTTCAAATGACATCAGTCTTAGAACAACTGCAGATTTAAAAGCCAGTTGAGACAATTAAATACAGTGCCACCTTCCTTGGCTCATGTTGTCCTTCCCTAAGCCACAGAACACATACATCACATCACTGAATCTCTAACTCAGAAATTAGAGATCACAGCATGGACTATGATATTAAACACAAAACTAAAAAACATCTGGAGGAAAGAGACCCCAAACCACTGTTGCATAGGTAAAGACATTCATTGGCAAACAGAGTCTAAAAAAATACTTCCAGTCCTTTTTCTGTTATCATCTTAGCTGGTCACACAACTACCGAACCTCCCGCAAGAAAAGTAAACTTCATGTTGTTACTGTAATTATTTCCTCCTCTAGGTGGCCTTTATTTTGAATTTGTATGCACTGTGGTACTGGAACAGTTTAAATTCCTAGAGTAACATTGCACTTGAGTTTCTGGCAAGATTAATAGGAAGTGGAAAAGCCTTTATGAACTTTCTCTGTTAATGGCCACAGTATGCTTCATGGAATAAGAAATATTTCCTCACAAGTCAGCTTTTTTTCCTCAGTGCTTTTTATCATTTGGTCTTGATTAGAGGACTGAGATCCTTACATTTCAGACATTACACAATGACTTTGCCTTAGAGTTCACTTTCTGCATACAGAAAATATTTTAAAAATGCATTAATAAAAGGTCATATTGAAAATATGATTCCTAAATCTGTTTTTCAGGAGTTTGCACTTCTTAGAGCACACCAAATCAGCTAGCTCAGTTACAACTAGTTCCAACCAAAAGTATTTTAAAAAGCTTTTGGAGTTTGCATTGCTCTATTACACAGAATCACAGAATGGCTGAGGTTGGAGGGGTTCTCTGGAGGTCATCTGGTCCAACCACCATGCTCAAGCAGGGACACCTAAAGCAGGTTGCCCAGAACTATGTCCAAGAGGCTTTTGAATATCTGAAAAGAGGGAGACTCTACAACCTCACTTAGCAACCTCTGCCACTTCTCCATCACCCTAGCAGAAAAGAAGTGTTGCCTGATGTTCAGAAGGAACCTCCCGCGTACCCATTGCTTCTTGTCCTGTCACTGGGCACCACTGAAAACAACCTGGCTCTTTGTTGCATCCTCATGTTGCATCATTCAGGTATTTACATACCTGAAGATCCCCTTCTTAGCCTTCTTTTTTCTAGGCTAAAGAGTCCAAGCTATCTTAGCCTTTCCTCATAGGAGAGGTGCTTAAGTCCCTTGATCATTGTGGTAGCCCTCCATTGGACTTGTTCCAACACTTTCACGTCTCTCTTGTACTGGGGACCCAGGAACTGGGCACGGTACTCGAGGTGTGCAGCCTCACTGATGCTGAGTAGGGCTGAAGGGAAGGATTACCTCTTGACCTGCTGGTGATTCTTAAGACTAATGCAGCCAAGTATGCTGTTAATATTTTTAGTGGCTGACTCATGTTCAGCATGATTTCCACCAGGACTCACAGGTCCTTTTCTGCAGAGCTGCTTTCCAGCTGGGTGGTCCCCAGCATGTCCTAGTGCCTGGGGTTGCTATTCCCCAGGTGCAGGACTCCACACTTGCTGAAATTTATGAGGTTCTTGTCAGCCCACCTCTCCAGCCTTTCAAGGTTCCTCTAGATGGCAGCATGACCCTCTGCTAAATCAGCCACTCCCCCCCCAGTTTTGCATCATCTGCAAGTTTACTGCTTCATTTTTGTGTTTGAGTTTGGCCAAGAACTCCTTGCTCACCCACACAGGCCTCTTGGCCTTTTTGCCTGGCTTCCTCTTTGCTGGAATGCACCTCTCAATCTTGGAGGTAACGGCCCTTGAATATCAACCAGCTTTCTTGGGCTCCTCTTCCCTCCCAGATTTTATCCCATTGGACTCTATCAAGCAGGTCCTTGAAAAGGCCAAAGTCTGCTCTCCTGAAACCCATGGTTGTGAGCTTGCTATGCATCCTCCTCACTGCCCTCAGGATCTTGAACTCCACTATGGAACTATCGTGTACTCCACATGGTCACCGCAGCCAAAGCTGCCTTTGACCTTCACATTCCCAACAGATCTAGCAGAGCATCTCTCCTCATTGGCTCCTCTCTAGCTTCCTTTTTAAAGTGATCCTCAATGTATTCCAGAAATTGCTCCTGGATTGCTTACACCCGGCTGTGTTGTCCCTCCAAAAGGTATCAGGGTGGCTGAAGTCCTCCAGGAGGAACAGGGCTTGTGAACATGAGACTGCTCCTGGCTGTCTGTAGAGGAACTCATCTGCTTGGTCTCCTTGGTCAGGTGCCTGGCCCCCACTATGATGTTGCCTAACCCTGTCTTCACTTTAATTGTAATCCATAATCTCTGTTGGCTCCTTATCCATCCCCCAAGTAGAACTCCATGCACTCCAGCTGGTCTCTCACAGAGGGTAACAACCCCTCCTCACCTCTACAGCCTGTCCTTCCTAAAGGACCTGTAATCTTCTGTTGTAACAGTCCAGTCATGGGAGCCATCCCATCGTGTCTCTGTGCTCCCAATAAGATCACAACCCTGCAACCATACACACATCTCTAACTCATCCTTTTTATTCCCCATACTGCATGCATTAGTGTACAGGCACTTAAGAGGGGCACCCCAGTATGCTGCGTTCCTAAGAAAGGCTTAGAGGAGTTTCTCCGTAATGGTGCCTTGTAGGCTTTTCCTTGATAATCTGATAATTCTCATTCTTATATATCAGTTGGAAGGGATATTCAAAAAAAATCATCTAGTCCCATTGCCTAACGTCTTCAGGGATAAGCAAAAGTTAAAGTATATTAATGAGGGCATTGCCCAGAAGTCTCTTGAACACTGATAGGCAATGGGGCAGCCACCACCTCTCTAGGAAGCCTGTTTGAGTGTTTGACCACACTAATGATAACGAATTTTTTCCTGGTGTCCAGTCTGAGCCTCCACTGGAGCAGCTGACTCCTGTTGAGCCTGCTGTTGACCAGCACCCCCAGATCCCTTTCTGCAGGGCTTCTATTTAGCCACTCATCTCCCAGTTCGTACTTGTGTCCTGCACTGCCAATTCTGCACCTGGGACAGAGTATTTTCCTCTGTTGAACTTCATGCCGTTGCTATTCACACAGTGCTCCGATCTATCTAGATCCCTCAGCATGGCCTGTTGTCCCTTCAGGGAGTACAATAGCATGACACAGTTTAGTATCCTTAGCAAGCTTGCTGGGGACTTGCTCCACTCCTGCATCCAGATCATTGATAGAAATGTTAACAGGACTAGCCCTAATCCTGGAGGTGACCCTGCTTAATCCCCATTTTGCTGATTTTTGTGATTCCTTCCTATCACATCACCTTGCAAGCTTTGGTCAGCTACCCTGTCCATCATACTCTCACAGGGCTCCTGGTTACCCTCTCCTACCCCTCTCCTTCATAGGGGAACTGTGAAAGTGCAGAGTTCACAAACTTTTCATAATAAACCACCTAAATAAAATATCTCCATTCAAATGCTGGGTTTTCAAACTTCACCAGGCACAAGTTCTCTCTGACATCATACCTTCTAACCTAAAAGAAGCAGTGGTAGCTCACCTTAGCCTTTCTACCTACCTTTTCTTTCTGCCCTGCAGAGCTCAGAAATCATTTTTCACCTGCCTTGAGTTACAAGTACATTAATACATTTGATAGAAAAAACATTAAGAGGTCAACTCATTAACACCATTTCTTTCCCTTATTACTTGCCCCAGAAATGCTAGAAATAATTTGGGGATAGATATTGCCAAGGCAAATACACAAGGAATACTTAAGACTTTACATCCTTCTCCTGAAAATCCCTCATTGGGATCAAGAATAGATTTTTGAGCACCAGAAATTCCACTACAAAATCACAACTCTCAACAAGCAAGGACCACAGCTGTTTTTCTAGTTGTTGAAAAATACAGAGATACTGCTACATTCAAGTGCCTGGAAGCTAATTTTATAACAATCCTCCTATTTAGATACATCAAAAAGTTTTACAGACAAGGAATAAAATTTTAGGCAAAAATCTAAAGGTGTGAAGAAAACTAAGTACTGGAGTTAATCATGTAAGAGTTTAGAGTCTCGTCTCCTGTGTTTGACTGAAAGGTCTAGCATGATGCAAACCCAGACTGGGACTCCTGCACAATTCTCTGTCATTGAACAACAGACAACTGCTTATTGACACCACCCAGCAATAAGTTTGTTTTTATATATATAAATAGAACATGATAGGCACAACAGCAACCTATCTGCACCTTGCATTTAGACAACTGAACAACAACAAAAGAACGTTTTATTACATTTATTAGTGTGCCAAATAGTCTTCAAAAAAATGGCATACTCTCAGACTTACTGCCTTCAAAGGAAAACTAGTTGATTTTAGTTTATATTACACTTAAGAAAGCATTTTATGAATTAATGATGGCTTTCACCAGAAGAAAATAAGCAGATTTCATACTTTGACAGTAAACATTTGATTATTTTAGCAGAAATTTTTACTCACTGAACCATATAACACGATGTAATTGTTTCATATTAAACAGCAATGCCAGCTTCTGCTGTAAGGTTAGGGGGAATTGGAATTCAGTTGCATAATGAACTTTTCCTGCTAATGAACTTCACAGCCCTGTGAGTTAAATGTCAGTATTGCTGTAAATGTGCAAGTGAACCCAGTAATTATTTTATTCTCTGCAATTGCTCACACAACAGCGATTTGTAACAACTAAAAAAAATGTCAGAACACTAAGGTGAGGTACCATTTGCCAAGAAAACACGTGTGTTAAATACAGCCATGATATAACTCCACTTTGGATCATTCTGGAAAACCATTGAGTTCAATAAATTACAAACTGCACAAGTAATTCATCTTGACTTGAAGCTCCATTCACCATGACCTCCTGTAAAAGTAGGATTCCTCATGGTTAATATCATGCTCTTTCTTACCTACTTCCAAGTAGCAAAATGTTCACTTACAGGTAGATCATTTTTCACTGGTTTTCTAGTTTCAGAAAAGCAGTCAAAAGGAAAAAAAAAGTGTTTAGTGTTTGTATTGCATGCCTAGTCACCTAGGCAGAGTACACCATTTGCAATTGCATTCTCCAGAAGAACTACAGTCATCTGTAAAACACTTGCACAGCCAATATCTTTATAGTGGAGAACAAAGAAAACATGCATACCAGCTTAACGTATTAGCCATTGATAAGGTGATCTAGCTAGTCATTTTAAGTAATACTAAATAAAAATTTTATTTATACTAAATACATACTTCATTTCTTAATGCACATTTGTATAAAAAAACAAGTAGATCAAGATTACTCAGTACTTTCAGGCGAATAACAGCATTTCCATGGTTAAAATGCAGTTTAAACAAAAAAGCCATATCTTTGAAGACGTCCATGGATCCCAGCCCATCAAACAAGCTCATTAGCAAACTCAAAAAACACAGGTGAAGAACAGACCCCTTTCATCACCAGCTTTAGGATTTAAAATAAAGCCCCTAAACTGTATCATATTTCTCATCCATCTATCTACAGGGTACGTAACTTCATTAGTAATTAATTTCTTCAGATTATTGTAATCAAGTTCAACTTAAACAGACACAGAATGGTTACCAGCTGAATTAAACAGTGACATGTATATACTTTTCTCCTCCATGACCCCACTTTCTCCAAACCTCAAGCTCAGTTAATTGAAATAGTAGTGATCTAGTAGTGATCTCCAACAAAATCACTGAACAGCAATCTCAATCCATTTTGCCAGTGACTAATCTTCTAGTCATCCGTCAAACTCTACAAATCTTGCTGCCCTGAAGGAAGTTCAAGAACACCAACCTTCCGCTTTCTATTACTGTTTTCTCTTGTATTCCATGTGTTTGCTGCATTTGTCTTCATCACACTAAACCAAGCCTACTATTAAGAACAAGTGTCACTTCTTCATGCATAATTATGAAAGGTTGTAAACAGTGGCATCCATTTCTGGAGCAATGAACACAGAAACATGGCAGAGCTAATGAGTACCCTGCATCTCTTCTACAGGTATTAAATTTCTACACTTCCCCCCAACATAACTTTCAGTTTTACCATCACTTTTACTGCTGCGTTGTAGAAAATAATAAGTTTTGTGTCATTCTTGCCATACAGTCATTCATTGTAATGACATAGTGAATGTGTTTGGAGATGTTTTGATCAGAAATTTTCTCTCCCAGCTTGCCTTCTGCATCCTCTCTGTAAATCTGATGACTCTACACCTTAAAAGTGACTTTGCTAAACCTCCCTTCTCCAAGACTCCCACTACAGTAGTGCTCTTGAAGGTCCCTCAGCATTCAGCTCCCTGCATAAGATCCCTTGTGCTGCTCTCTGATAGCCCTCAGCAAACTCCCAGATGGAGACAGGTGAGGAGGTAGGATAGGATGAAGAAAAAAAGACATCCCTGTCTCTTTTCTGCAGTAGAAGTATAAAACTTAGTATTTTCACTATAGCTGAGGCAGGAGTAAGGAAATATTTGCTTTATAAAATTATGTTTTCAGGGACTATGTCACTCAGCAATCACCCTTTTCTCTAATTCCTGCACGTAAAGCAAAAACATTCATCCTCAATAATGAGATCTAGAAAAGTTAAAAATAAAACTTAACAATTGAAATAAGAATATTTAAGCATATTCAATTTTCTCTTTTCTTCCTTCCCCCAACTGAACAATAGTTATTCCAAACCCACTCCAAATCAAAGTACACCTAACTAGCCCTCAGTGGCTATTTACATAGTCTCACTGTTCTGCACATTGCAATAGATAATACAGTTGTGTGTTATCACCTGAAAAAGAACAGCATTAAACTGGAGAAGAGAGGTAAGTTCTTAAAACACTATCACAAACTCTCGTTCTGTTCTTCCGATACAACTCCTTCCATCTGTGCCTGACAACACTTACATAAAAATAAGTTTTCAAGATTTCGCACTTCAATATGCAGGCACATGTACACATTCACACTGCTACAGTGCATTTTAAGTGTATTCTACCTTCTCTTCCATATCCAATTTCCAAACACTAGTTTGCCACCGATATCTTTATAGTAGCCTTTAAAAAAAATTAAGGTAGGTGAAATATCTGGGTAAAAATCTAGCTTTTATACGAGGAAGACACTGTTTTAAGCATTTCATAATCTTCCAATCTTTTACCTTTATTAGACAGATCAGCATTATATTTACACAAGCTTCTGGATGGCTTTGAGTATTCTTCCCACTTTGCCTATACGTGACTATTTTTCGTGACTATTTTATATTGATATGTAGTAGTTTCCAATGTACATGTACTGAACCAAGCTTTGGTGAAGTCAGGAGGGGGGTGAGTAGAACTGCTACCTTGGACTTCTGGAGGGCAGACTTTAAACTGTCCAGAACACTGGTAGGGAGGGTACCTTGGGAGTCAGTTGAAAGGGCAAAATTGAGCAAAGGGATACATGAGGGCTGGATGCTCCTCAGGAAGGAAGTCTTCAAGTTGTAGGAGAACCTGCACAAGGGCTGTCTCCATGTGACATAAGAAGACTGGCATGGCTGAACAGGGAACTTTTGCTGAGTCTCTGGGAGAAAGAGAGTTTATGTCTATTATGTTTATTGTGGAAGAGACTTGAAATAGAGAACACAAGGCTACATGGGACATCCCAAATCAACAAATTTAGTCCTTTAATATTAAAAGCAACCACATCACACAGTCCACTTATTCTTTGATGTGTTCAGTACGCATACAGCAAGTATTCTCCAGTCTTAGCAGTTTATAGGGGCAAGAAATTTCTTGAATCAGTGCAGATTCTGTCCATGCCCCATCCTCCTCCTCCCCAGTCTGTCTCTGCCTTGCATTACCTGGTTTGATATTTTGATTACAAGTTTACATAAGGAATAAGACTTCAAAACAAGTAAGCTACTAGATTTTCTTCTCTAAGAACTTTGCAAACACAAACCAAACATAAGTGTTCAGCCCTTAACACCCTATCAGATTTTATATATGACAAGAAAATTTACCTCTTGGAAAGAAAGTAACTTTCAAATATATCTCTGAAGAAAGAGTATTTTCCCATAAATAGCCTGGCTTCTACAGAAATTAGTATTCCAGAAATAGAATATTGTTAGTCATCAACAGCATATTTTTTAATTTATTTTTTTTTTAAACACTACAAAATTAGGCAAGATATCTACTTAGGATTGTTCAGTGCCTTCCTCTGAAGTTGACTACCTGCCTGCGTTAAGTCCATGGAGAGACTGTCCTATCATTTTCTTTCTTGAAACAAAAATAACTCCTCAAAGAATTAAGGGTTAAGCTTTCCTAAGCCTCAAGTTTGTGCACGCATCCAAACAGCTATAAATCAGTCAGTCTTTAGGTTTTGAACATAGATTTATCCCTTTAAAGGATATTTGTCAAAGAAAGAATAAAAAAGCCACACTACATAAAACATATAATTAGCTGTAAGACAGAACATATCAACTGAAATTCCAGTATATTTAATGGTACAAGATGGAAAACAACTATATTTGTGTAGCAAGTCTAAAGATAGAAAAATTTTTAACATTTTGAGTAAGGAGAAACTAGGTAAATTTTCCGTGATTAAAAGCATTGTGTTAGTTTGAACACAATACTACGTTTGCAGAGTTTCTTCACATTTCTTCCAAAAAGTTAATAAAATAAAGCCCATACTAGAAAGAACAAATGCATTTTAATCTTGGTTGGATCAGCAAAAGGGTTTAAGAAACCTAAACATTCTCTTGAAATCATGTCTCACGAAGAAAAAAGTTGCTCTTTATTTTAGGTTTTTAAATTAATCTACCCATGACGAGAATCAGTTTGTGAAAGCTCTACCTTAATAAACAAATCAGCAAGGTAGATGTTATGTATATTTACGTATTAATTTGCATACGTGAACACTGGCTAGGTACAAGCTGATAACTTAACTCTAAGTGCTATCAAATTTGAACAGTTATTACACAATAAACACCAATATTGCACTTTATATTTGTTAAGCTTATGTGCACAAGGCAACTTAGGAGCATATCTGTAAAATATCTTACACACTGTCTATGCAAATATATACCAGAAATGCCACTGTTTTCAAACTAAAAAAAAAATATATATTTTAATATTGATGCACTCACTCTGCATATAGAAATGACCTTTTGTATATATAAGAAAAGACTGCACAAAGGGGCAAGTAACAAGTGAGCTTTAAGTAAGAAAGATGCATCTGTTGATGCAGAAATAATCTAGCGAGTACAACACAACAAGGGTAGAGCCAACAACAACAACAAAAAAGAAATATTCAGTAAGGGGAAATGCATGCACAAATTGCCATCCTGGCTGTTGCTTACCATGACGGTGTAGAAATGGGAGCAGTAGTATATGACAGGAAGCTCAAAGCTTAAAAAAATGCACCCCACAAACTGAGCAAAATCGTATGAAGTTCTGCTCAGCACCAAAATGCCTTGCTATGTTACTGAGTACAATAATTGAAGTAATCAATTTAAGCTTGAATGACTGGCCTCGTGTCACTTACGTGACAGAGTGACTACAAAAGCAAAATGTCTTTTGAAGTAGGACTCTGCTACCAGCAATAAGCAGCTAATACTTCTATTAGATGCTTATATTGTTTTCTTGCCAAATGACTCCTTTTTCCACTGACATCCACCAAGCACTCTTCTAATGAATTATGAAGAGCTAACTAGATATACCAAGCATGGTATTCTCTGGCCTCTCAGATCAAGCTCAGTAAAGATTTGTTCAACTAGGAAGAATTTTGAAATCTATTACGTTGAAGTGGCAGAACAGCATAAAGCCTGTGGTTTCAAATAACCATATTTTATTGTCTACTTCAATTATTATGGAGATTTTAAACGAAGTTTACTTCCAACCAATTACTAGTTATTAATTGAAACAATCCTTTTTGTATAATGGGGATATGTAAATATCACACATTTTGACTGCATAAATTAAGAAGTTAGATTTTGGTTGACTGACATAGCTTGGCAACTGCTTTCAAGAATACAGAGATAAATAATAAGGTGAGCATCTTCCAAAAAAAAAAAAAGAAGCATGTTCCAGCCTGCTTATCCCTAGCACAAAAGAAACCTGACGGGGCACTTAGTGACTGGTGGGAAATTAATTTGGGTCACTCTCCAGTACAGTCACTATGGCAACTGCATGCAAAATGTAGTAGGCGTGCTCTTCATTAGTGTTAATATAACATCACCCATTCTTCACAAATTTTTAATCAGTGCAAACCAAAATATATTTCATAAATAGACGCAAATTAAAATAAAGCTTGTACGGTCAATTCCTCTCTGTCAAAGAAGAAATGTCATCACCTCTTCTTTGTTGCATACAGTAAATCTGTCACATTAATTTCTTAATAAACAGGAGTCCCACATCTCAATGTCACAAAGATAAACACATCTAACTAGAAATGCAGGGTGGGAGGTGGGGAGGTTAAAGAATGCTTGAATACTTGTGTTTTTACAGTAAAGCTCTGGGCTTAAACAAACAAACAAAAAAATACACTCAGCATCACCATGAAAATGACTGCTGATTTTATACCACTATAACACACCATCATCTGACCTCTTGTTCTAGTATTTTATAACCTCCACTCAGTAAGATTACTTCAGGCATTAACTTTCCACCATGTCAGGGTTAGAGCAAAGAGCAGCTTTCACATATACATACCAAACTTCTTAGCTTTTTTTTTTCCAGGCTATTAGTTACTTATTTTAAGGTGAATATTCACTTTTTCACAGCTTGCTTTAACTCTTAAAATCTAAATGTAGTTGAGCATTTTAAAATTAGACACTTCTGGTAGCTACAATTACATCACAGAAACAAAGATGCTCAAGCTATAAAAAGGTTAAGAATCATAGTTTGTTTCCTAGACACTGTTAGGCTGATTTAGTTTTAGATCTTAGTCCAAAGATAGTATGTTTCATTATTTACTGTTATACAACTGAAAGAACACTTGATGCTACGAAAGAATCGCCAGCTCCTCAAAAACAGTTTCCCCCACCCTCAGAAAAATAATTGTTTTCCTTTTTGCCCACTAACAATATGTTATACATATATTCAAACTAAGGCTACATAAGACCAAGGCTAGCATTTTGCTTTTCACACCAGAAACACATCAGAGCAGACTGGGTTAATGCTTTCACAAAACAGTTACCTCTTCCAAGAGCATAAGCTGAGGCATCAGAATACAGTAACAATGGATTAGCATGCAAGACTGCAGTGATGTTATGGCTTTGTTCAGCATTATGCTACTTCAGAATGTCACTGTACTTACTGAAAGCAACTACATCACTTAACGCTCATAGGTCCCGATTGCAAATTTCAGGGTCTGGTAGCTTCCTTCAAAAATAGTTTGAGACTATAAACCATGTGTCCTACAAACAGAGATGATTCTTAAAAGAGATGTCTACCTCCTCTTTGCTTTCTCCCAGGTAAGTTTAGACAAATCAGCAAACTATTTTTTTTTTGAACTGCAAAAATCACCACACCATTAAAGTTGATGCTGATACTCAAGGCTTAAGAAGTGTATTCAAAACTTTGTATTTGGCAGAGCTGCCCTGATGCACAAAACTAAGTGAAGACAAAACACTCTTAGGCTTTGGTGGTAACACCAGAAATTAATTTGCCTCTGCATTTTAAGACAGATTGAGGTTTTAATCAGGATCTAAAAGGAATTCCAATAGCATTCCAAAAAAAAAAAAAGCATTCCAATAGATATTGCAAGAAAGATACAACTAAGTGTCATTCAGTATTTGTTGCACAGAAGGTGAAGCACTGATTCCTCAAAAGGTGTTAAAAAGTTTCCTAAGTTAAACAACAGATGAATCTACTTATAGTTCATCCTAGTTCTTCAGGACGAGGACAACTACAAGCTTTCCCACTCCTTCCTTTTTAAACACAGACAATATTTTTGAAGGGAAGATGTTCAATGTTATAAACACTATCAAGAGCAGCAGGCTAGCAGAACTTCTCCCTATTAAAACAACACATTTCAGTTCTCGGTTTTCAGAAAGTATCTTTTTGTTGCATTTTATTTTTCTTTTTAAACATAGTAAGCAGTGAGAGTAGAGAGAAGGTGGAAGAATATAGACAAAAAATAAGTTTTAAGAAATCCAATATTAAACAGCTATAAGCATCGTCCACTGTCTGATATATATTTGTATCTAAAAATATTTTAGTCTTTGTGCATTTTTCTCATTAAAATTCTCAGTGCATCAGTAACCACTTTATAAAGAAACAGACACCACAATGCATAAAATTTAGAGCTGGATGAGCAACAGAGAATCAGGATTCTTAAGAACAATTTTAAGATTTTCACTACTAGACAGAGGCACCCTAGTGAAAAAGAAGTAATTTTTCAAGAAATAACCACTTGAAGGAAACCTAATGGCATAAAGCTAAGTGGGAAAAACAAATTGTACAAACAATTTCTTGTGAAATAGATGCCAAATGTGTATATTTGATATAGTATACTTAAGTGTTGAGTTATTTTGAGGACATTCTGGGTGAAAAAATACATTTAACACAATAAGACTATTCTCTAAATGCAGCACTTTTCCAAGGTCATTTAATTATTTCATAACCACAATAGTTTTCTTTTTAGATTAAGCAAGTAATGCTTTAAGCTCAGAGAAGTGGAGAACAAACTTTCAATTCAAGGAGTCTTTATTGACATGTGAGGCTTCTAAAGGCATAAAAACAAGAAAGATGCTCTCCAAGTCTGTCATCATAAGCCCTTACAGGAAAGCCCACCCAGGAGGTTCAAGTTTCTTCCGAATTCTGTAACATTTCATATCCATTCCTTGTTCAATTGCATAGCTGAGTATAGAGAATTATCCAGGTTTTCCACACATTCTATTTCTCCCCCCCAAAAAAAAAAAAAACATAGATGGCTAAGAAATCCAGATTCAGCGTTTAACTTACAGTAATGATCTGGGAAACAAAAAGGCCCTTCCTTTTTCATTCCACACAAGTTTCCATTATGCTGACATAAATAGCAATTTAGCTGACTGCCCAACTTTCACAGTTACTACTGTTGCCCTAGCCCCTAAATAGCCAAAGTCCCTATATACTCTTCAGCAGAGGAGCTTCCCAGATCTTGTTTGTTGAAGCTGTTATGCTTCCACATTGAAGAACAGAGTGGAAATTAATTCAAATCCTCCATGACAACTGTCTAATTTGAGCTTGTCTATCACATTTTATAGAATCACAGAATAGAGTGGCCAGGTCAAACCAGGTTCTCCCAGTAGCCTTCTCTTCTCCAGGCTGAAGAACCCCAACTCTCTCAGCTTATCTTCATGGCAGAGGTGCTCCAACCCTCTGATATGAGCCTTCTTACAATTAAGTAATTTATATAAGATACCCAGGAAGGATGCTGCACTCTAAGTTAACAAATACCTTCAGATGAAGCAGAGAAATAGCTTCAACTCCTGAGAAGTCTCAGTCTTGGCAAGAGTGAGTGGCCCAGCTTCTGAGGTGTGTCAGATTAAGACCAGAAGCACAACATAAGGCAGTTAAGGAACATAAGCTTCGGAAAAAGTGCTCAGAGCTTTGGCATATCCAGGGTTTCTGACAGTTCAGCAGAATTCAATGGCCTAAATTTAAGATTTTTGGGCAAAGCAAAACCTAAGAGAAATCTTAGATGTTTAAAAGCAAAAACTGAGTAGTTTTTCTATCCTTTAGAGATCCAAAGAGAGCAGATGGCAATATTTCAGAGGGCCAGTCTGGAAATAAACATATTACACCTTGTGAAGTGCTCACTAATTTGGTCAGAGAAAATATTCAAGATAAATAACTTACGAAAAATAACAGCGACAATCAAGAGACTTCAGCTGGATACATCTTGCTTTTTTGAGCAAATCCGTATTTACTGGTTCTCAAGACAAAACAATAACATGAGGAAATAAAATCCAAATGTAACAGATCTCTAGCTCAAGTGTTATCCATCATATTCAATACTTCAGCACAAGTTTAACATATGCAATGCATTAAATCACTAAATTACAGCTGCTTCCTGTGAATAAAAAGGGGTGAGTCAAACAGCAAACATTAGCCACAAAGACAGCACATGAATTACAGCTGAACTGGCTTTCACTTACTTTAAGCACTGGACAGAGTGACATGTAAACCTTAACAAACATACTGACATGTTTTGTGTTCTGTGATTTACTTAATATAGCGCCTTGAGCCCTAACTGAAATCACGACTTTACTCTGCTGAGCACAATACGTTATCTTGCCCATCATAATAGCTTAAGTTTTTTTTGGGTGGATAGGAGGCAGTTAATACTTTAACCTCCAAATGTCATAGAACAATTGAGTACCTGACCTGAGAATGGAGTAAGGGTCTCACAGGACCTTATTTAGCCAAACCCAGAGTATGCTCTTTCCATCCCTTAGCTGGTTTCCAATTGGAACTTCAATGTATACCACCAGAAGCATCTCCATCACAATCCGCTGAAAGCAGTATTTCTCATAGGCAGCAGTCTCAGAAGTCTCAAGACCCTGGGTAATTTATTACATAGTTCTTCAGACAACTAGCTTGAAAACTGAAAGATCAATTAATATGTTCACTACAACACTACATTTACACAATCAGTGACCTTATTAACTTGGACCTTTTGACAAACTCTTATCTTTATTCTTCTCCTCAAGTTTACTGCATAAACTAGTTCGCATAATTGTTACTTACTAACATCATAGTCATTCAAGGCCTGCTCCCATTTAGGTTGGGTTTCCATTTCAGAGAAAGACTGATGATGATAAAGACTAATCTGTACTGACACCTGCCAAGCGAGATACCTAACTTTGAACCGGAGTTCAAGATACAGTAGAGTACAGAGTTCAACAATTCAGTTTTAAGCAAACCTTTCACACATGAATAGAGGAAACATTTTCTTCCCCCTTGTCTTAAACCACAATATTTCTTATCTATATAAATTAAATAATTATCACTAATGCTAAATTCTACATACAAATGAACATAGAAAATATCATTACATATAAAAGCATAAAAATAAAGCAAAAAAATATATATAACAACAAAAAAGACTCTCAGATCTCCCCTGAGACTCTGTTTCTATTATAGCACGTTAACAGTTCATGCTTGTTTGACATGGAAAGAAGAAAGTCACAGCTACTATGTGGTCAGTGCACCTGACTGCACTTACAAACCTGTTGCAGTTTCACACTGGCATAAACTTCACAACTTTTACAACTACAAACAAGGAAAGAAAGAGAATAGAGCTGGTCAGTGTCGGCCACTGGTTAAATATGTTTATGTAGAAGGCATTTAAGAAACAAACTACTCACCTCTCAGTACCAGTCACAGCTACAAAAACTGGATATGCTTTAGAGAGCCACACAAAACTATGCAGAAAAGCCTAACCCATACCACTAAATTTAAGATAATTTGCTTATCAAGGGCACAGCTGACAAACTGAATTAGTACAGCCTGTCAACTGTTAACACAATCACTCCATATAAGTGGAATATAATTTAGCAGCCCAGCTGCTCCCACTGGGTGCTTGAGTGCCTACTGTACAAACTACAAAATCCTCACCTTTAGGAGACCATAAATAAAATAAAAACATCTGGAAGTAATTGCGCCAATCATCCTGCTGAAGCTAGAAAGTTTGCCAGTCAACATCTTTACTGCTATTAAAATTTACAAAAGGCATTTTTAAATGCCGTGCTGTCTATCACCTGCATTTATTGAAGTACAGTTTCTAGATTTCATCAGTCACAGGACTTACTACTCCACAGACTGTCGCCACAAATTCTACACACCTAGCCCATGCACAAATTATAAGTTGTTGATTAGCAGAATTGCAACCAATACATTGACTTTAAGAAACTTATTACAAAATAAATTTTTGCAATTATTTTATTCATATTAAAATATATTATCACCACCATGCCAAAAATCATTTGAAAAATAAGACTGAATTCTGTAGGGTTATTCACACAACTACATAAGATAACCCAGCTGTACAGACTGATAGTCTTAAAAAACAATAGGAAATTAATACAGCGGAACTATGAATAGAAACAGATAAGAGATTCATTTTAAAAGTTGTATTTCTAAATTAAGTATAGGTAAAATTCATCACAACGGACGTATAAGAAAATATCTCACTTTCTTAATACCATGTGAAAACATAACATGCAATATAAAATAATTAATAATATACAAAGCTGATATTTAACACTACCACACTGTACAATTAATGCATATAGTACTCACCATATAGAGAAATTATTCGTAGACTTCAAAAGCATAAATACTGGTGCTTAATTTTAAAAAAACAAACAAACAAACAAAAAATCACAATGCCAGAAAAGTTTCTGTAACCAGTAAATGTTTATCCTCACACCCCAATCCTATTTTACCTGTTCCTAATTAAACACAGGTTTGCATCATTTTAAAAGGTTTAACAAGTAGTGTTCCTAACACCAAAGCCCACCATACAATGCTAGAAACAGAGGGGGGCTGCTACTATAACGCTTGTATTTCAGGTCAGGATGATGCTTTTTAGGTACTTTCTTCCAGTAGACCCTGTACACAGGTTGCAAGGAGCAACAAAATGTGCTTCCTCTGAATTAAACTGAAAATGGCGCTCCAAAGCTGCCTCTAAGGCATCACAGGTACAAACAGGCATTCAGTCCACTGGGCCACTCTGAAGTCTGCACAAATTTTTAACAATATATACATTATATTACAATATAGCAATAATCCTTAAATCTGTGTACTGTAGATACCAGATCCTCAAGCCCAGCTGCTTTGCTCTATCAGTGCATATTTTTGTCCACATCACTCGCAAGTGGTGACATGGACTAACTTAATTATGGGTCTGGACTCAATCAGTTTCTGCAATGTGATAGGATCCTGTTTATACCCGCAGATAACATGGTAAAAATCTACATTAGGGAAATGATGACAACCATGCATTTTATCGTTACTAGTAAAAGTTGTTTTATTTCTACTTTACTCACTGAGAACACTGAAACTTAAATGGTATTGTTTGCTCACTGTATTACAATATAAACATGTGATATCATTTTATTAGGAATAACAGTACTAAACAAAAATACAAATTACCAGAGCTTTCAGGACGATTTGTATGTTCATAGTATTTGTAGAATAATACAACTTGATAGTAACAGCACCAAACCAAATACTGCTAAAAGCAGAAACTATAGCCTTCCAGCTACAAAAATGCACAAACATTGGGGGGAGGGAGAAGGGTGAGAGGGAAAAAGCAAATCCTCTGAAATAAATTTTGAAATAGCACTACAGTAATTGTTGATTTTTCACATATAAAATTCATGACCTTAGATGGAAATAACTTTTTGCTGATGCACAAGAAGCTCCTATTTAATCTCCAAGATTAATGTTTTATGCATGTATTAAACTAGCACAAATTAATGCTAGAAAATTTACTTTAAACACGTATTCATAAACACACAGCAGTCAAAAGCTTATGCAACTGCAAAAACGATGTTATCTGCTGACTCAAATGTTTTGTTTGCTGAGTAGGATATACCTATATTACACAGGTTGCACTATCACTTAGCTCAACATCACAACTTCAACTAAGATTTTCCAGTGAAGGAACCTACAAATGCCGTTCACGCTTGGTTCATAGTCGAGAAAAGATTGATTATCATCCATTTGTGAACAAGATGTCTGTGAATATAGACCAAACAAAAATCAGCTTATACAATATTAGCAACACATAATTAACTGATTCCTCAACTATTAAAAAGTAAACAATAAAAATAAATAAATGTAGTGATCTGTATAGATGCAGGGACTAGCATCCACTCTGCTTCAGTATGGACCAACAGGAAAGACATCAGTGGCTAAACTAGCTTGGAAGGTAACTACTACCCATATAAATTTAGAAACATGACTATCTTATTCTAAGTTTTTGTTGTTTAAGAGATTTGTCTTTAATTTTAATTCACATTAACAAACAAGTTTATTCAATGTAAAATAATATATATATACACTCCACTTACAAATCTGGATTATAATTTGAAGGCTAATGTTTTTGGGTTCTCCAGACACAAAATACCAAGCCCCTGCTTTAAAATTTATGGTTCTTCTGCTTAAACTGGAAGGCCAGTAGTTTCTTTTGCACAGCCCATATCTACTCACAAATAACTGCTAAAATATTAATTTTTCCCCTTAAAGTACAGGATGAGAAATGAACAACTATCTCCATTATAGGCATTATAGGATAAATCATATTTTATCCTAAATTTTAGTTTCACTGCTTTGAATCAGACTAGTTCAGATAGGAAGGGTCTCTCTGATGGTACTCCGGTTCCCACTCAATGAAACACTGTCATTTTACTAGAAGAAAGCGTTATTTTCTTCTGACCAATTTTTACTTGGATACCTTCCTCTTGGTTGTTTTTAGTTTCCCACAAAAGCAAGTCTGTAAAACTCAAAAAAAAAAAAAAAAAGTGTGTGTGTATGTTTTAGCTAATCCAGGTTTCAAGTAAATCAATGTCAGAGCACAAACACTGAGGAACTACCACAGATATTTCTGGAAATATGGTGGAGGCTGATAGTTCAATGGCACCACCTCAAAATCAAGTCATCGTTCATGAGGCTTTGTATATAGTGGGGCTTTCCCATCTCAGATTCTACTTTTACCAAATTATGCATTTTTGTCATAAGAGTAACTCCAAAACAAACAAACAAACCAAAAAATCCACAGAGCTAAATCAAGCCAAGCATTTTCTCTCTCATATACCCAACTGTTATTTCATTGAGAATCACCTTACTTTGCCTCCACTCTCCCCACCAGCCCCCAATTGAAGGAAACATAGCTTTTGACTTACTTACAAAAGCAGGTATTTGCTAACAGTTTTGTATTACCAGCTTAATGACATCTACTCTTGAAATATTTACAGTTGTTATGAAACGTACTCTCTCAGGTGTATACTCTGGTACATACAAAATAAAGGACCAGCATTAAAATGCTCATACAGTATTGAAGCTCACGAAGCATTCGCAGTCTCTTTATCAACTCCAAACCATTACGACTACAGCTGAATTTCCACCAAGTTTGAGAAACTATGCTTTGGATTTCTAGCATAACTGAATATAGCTCTAAACCAACTGAGATGCATGATTTTTTTATACATTCTTAAAAAGTCTAGCTGCTCAAATAATGTTCCAAACTTATTATCCTTCAGTTTTCCAAGAACTTTGTTTGTTCCAGGTATCCTTCCCCCCAGTTTTAGGTTCCTTTTCCTTCCTGGTATAATACACACAATACTATCAGCAGCCACTCTTTAATTTTTACTAAAGACTTATTTAGGACCAACTGCTGACCTGATATTGATATTCTAGGCAGCAAGACAAGTTGCAAAAATAGCCCAAAAATTTCAGGTGGTTCAAAGTGAACCTGCTGTCACTTGTTGATAGTAGGTGTTACATCCCTCCTCGCTGCCCAGCACCACAATTTAGGTCTACATGCTTTTATAGTATACACTACAAACTTCCCTAGTTTCACACTGGAGACAGCACAAAAAAAGTTCCTTCTTTCTAGTCCAAATGTGACACCATAACATGCTTTCCATCCCATCACACCAAGAATGCTGTTGCACAAATTCATGCTGCTCACATAGATTTAATACTATGTGCAGGTCATCCCTCGCCTCAGAGGAGAAAGTAGGAGAGCAACAAGGACAATTGAAACCACAGACTGCCTTTTCTAACAGGAAGAACCTAATAGACTAGGACTGTTCAATTGAAAAAGAGCTGACCATAGCAGCACATTGCAGAAGACTGAAAAATCACACTCAAAATGGGAAGGTGGACAAGCAATGTTTCCAAATACAAGGAGGCAAGGATGCAGGAACCTTGAATGAGGCAGAAATGGGACAAAGCAAAAGACCATTTTTTACACTGTCTCATTGAGTTGTGGGCACTACTTATTTCAAAGCAGGATTAGACAATTATATGGAATAAAAAGAGTCTACCAATAGCCATTAAAAGCAGATACCACTCAGGAAGCCACAGACCACAAATGTTTAGAGTATTCTGAAGGATAATTATTACATGCTTACCTGTACTAATACTTCTTCTGGCGGTGCCCAGAAGTAGGTGCCTGGCTGAAGAGAGTAATAAGCCATATGGACATTGATAATTCACGTGAATTAGCCAAAATCCACACCAAGACCTATTTATGAAACAGCTGATTTGTTTCATCAAATGACTTCTTACTTGAGAACTATTTGTATAACTGACACGATAAAGATGAAACTCCTAAGTTGAATTACCAAAAAAGCAGGTATTTGCTAACAGTTTGGTATTACCAACTGAATGGGATTTACTTTTGCAATAGTTACAGCATAGACAAAGGAAGAACCATAGGAAGACAAGGGAGCACAGAATCATTTCCCTAGTGTTTGCCTTAGTTATTGGCTATGTTTTATCATAAAATAATTGAACAATCTCCCACACATTGTTCTGTACCTTGTGAAGAGGAATGGGAACAACAAACATCTGTTCTTTTTTTTTTTTTTTTTTTTTGAGGGGGATGAAAGGTGCGGGGTGTGGGGAAGGGTGGGAATACTGCTACAATATACGGCTGACTTTTGTATGACTATTGTGGGAACAAGAGGAGCCAGACAGGGAAACTGATGAAAACAGCATATCACTGTGCAAATCACTACATAAGATTTGTCTATTACTTTTATCCACCACCACCACTCAAAAAAGGAAAAAAGTATTTAATTTCTGAGATCTTAAGATATATTCAGGCAACCTTAAGGTATTACTTTTCTTCAAACTATCACAGATCTTCAAAGGAGTTTTCATTATTAAAAGTTCAAGCCTTCTGACAGCCCCATTTTATATCATCTCAAAAAGAAAATGCAGACGTTTCAAATAATTATGTAATCAACATACTATAAAATGAAACTTATCTATATCCTCTGGGAGGCGGGGAGAAGCAATGTTCTGGCATTCATATCTAAAATTTTAAAGTAATTTAACATTCTTGTAAATTGTTTCAGAATAAAAATACATTTAAAACAATCAATGTAAATCAAACACTTGATCATTTATTCTTTACCAAATGAAAGACATATGATCACCTGGATGTAAAGCTCTGCCAAAGCAGCATTCAATGTTCTTGAGTTATTCTGACATTTTTTAACCAAAACCTGATGCATCAGTGAGATCTTTATAAAGTCAAGCCATTACAACATTCACCAGTATGAACACCATATCAAGAACAAGCTCTGCTCAGGCTTCTTGCTCCTAGGGCAGTTTTCATCATAGACAGAACTCTGACACCAAGACAAGCCTTGTTCTTTGGTAAAACAGAAATGGGAACACACCAAATCAAGACTTCTCAATCAGAGATGATTTTGGTTTTGAAGAACTGGCGAAAAGAACAAAAACTTTGAGCTTCCATTTCTGTCAAAACACATTATTAAGACAGAGCTCTGAACGTCCTGGAAAAGTGACAATTTATAAAAGCATCTATCATTTTTCACACAAGGGTAAATTAAATGAAGAACAGCAGAACTGTGCCAAACGAACCTATTCTCAGCAGTGCTGATTTCAAATCCAGTCAATGGAAAGCAAATGCCAGATTTTACTCTCCCATTCACATTCCACAAAAGTAGGTAGAAAACCCAGAAATTAGCACCTTGCTTTAAAAGCATCTTTGGCTACCTAGAATTGTGTATCTTGAATACATGTATATTCCATCAACATTTTGCACAGCAAGCAAGGTTACTTCCAAACCAATGTTAGTTAATTATATAAGGTATTTTCTTTTAATCATTTGTGCTGTTATAAAACCCTTTTGGGGTTTGCATTGTCATTCACAGTTGGGGCAAAAGCATAGGGCCCGTTACCACTGCCTCATCAAAGCTACTACATTTACTGTAGGCTGAAAAGCCTTCACACTTAGGGTAGCAAAGTGAAAAAATAGCTGTATTCAGCATTTACCCTGCTTAAATTTAATTTCAGCATTAAGTGAGATCTTTAAGTTACCAACCTGAAGCATGAAGTCACCGCGTCAAGTGAAGCTCCATTACTGGGAGAAGCATGCAGCAAGGCCACAGGCTACGCCAGCACAAACTGTGGGGAAGCTGACAAGGAAAAAAGCTATCACAGCCAGGCCATTTTTTGAAGATCAAGGATTTGGCATTTTGAAGGCTGCAGCGCCCTGTGTTTGGGCAGCGAGGTGGTGGTCCAGCAGCCTTGTGTAGGAGGTGCCCAGTGCAGCCTGAGGTAAACCCCAGCCGCTGTGCAGACCAAGGCCTACAGTGTCAACATCTGTAGCCTTATTCCTTGCTGATTTCTACTTTAAACAGAACTGGATCTTCTAAATGGCATTAAGGTCTCTTCTGTAGAAGTCAAGACTCATTTTCAGAACAGAGACAAGCATTACCAGCTGTCAGGGGAGCAAAGGCATATTTCCTTTAGTTTTGCCACAACAGGCTGGGCTGTTTCCACAGCAGACAAGAACTGCCAAGCATCAAAACGAACTGTGTATATCTCCAAGACTCCACAGGAAAAAAACTGTTTCCTTCCTTCCCCACAACAACAACAAAAAGGGGAGGGGAAAGAGGGGCAAATTTTTATTTCAGCATAGGATTGGCAGGTACTCCTGCAAAGCCTTTCACTCAGAGTCAGCCCCAGCACAAACCCAAACGTCTTCCCAGGGAGCTAGCTGATATTGGATTAAAGACTTCCAGCAGACCCCAGGGCCAAATAACTTCCCATTAAAGGCATGGAGCCATCACACTGTCTCCAGCTGTAATATCGAACAACCTCCTTCATTCTTCCACAGTCACCTTTGCCTATGGCCACACACAGTGAAGGAGCATGGTTTGAGGCATATTTCCATTCCCTTTGATTAATCTGCCATTCCTTAATCCTATGCCTCCAATTTATCTTCCCTGCACTGTTGGCCCAGAGCTTGACAAACTATTCCAGGAGTAGTATATCCAAGGTCAAGGAATTACATGCTTCTCCTCTGTAATCAAGGAGCTCCACTACTGCCAAAGTAATGGTTTGCATGGGGATGCTCTGGCTGACAGTTTCATGGGGAAATCATTGCTAAGAATGGTACAAACCCTGCATAAATTCCTTGTTAATATACCTGCTTAAGCCAGTTCCCTATTCACAATTGTGTTTTGAGGGTTTTAGCACATGCATTATCAATTTTACTTCACGTCACTTCAAATTCTATGTTACTTGATCAAAATTTATTACAAAGCTTTAAAGCCATAGTAACGACACTATTGTCTTAAGCAAAACTGTAATCTAAAGAAAATACCTTAGATAAAGATACAGCACTAAGAGCAGTATCTTTGGGGTAACACAGCAGCCACTGATGAATACTATTGTTAGGTTTCTACATATATTGGAACAGGCCAACTGACACATACCAAATTAATTCAATGTTCCTTCTTTCATGATTACTTTTGGACAAGCAGGTCATTACAAGGAGTTGGGTATTCAGAATGGTCTGACATTACATTTATGTTTACACTTCAATGTTCAGCTGATTTTATGAGCCATCCGTTGCACTGTTCATGTTCGCAATTTGTCAGATAAATCACGCAAAGATTATTGTCTCCCTGACTGCATCCCAGCCTTGTGAACCAGAGGAGAAATCGAAACATGCATTTGGGGGGTAGAAGGGGTTGCAATCACATTTGTTAAGGAAAAAGGTGCAGATGATAAAACAAACAAACAAACAAAAAAAAAACACACACAAATAATGCTGTCAAACCAGGTATGCACTTTCTGATCAGATAAATTTTCCTGAATTATTTGTTACGGTAATGACTGAGCTTCAAATACTTTTCTCTGTAAGGATATGTGGAGTTTTGAGATGGTTTATTCCTTGGATAAATTGTTTGACTCAGGGGTTCACAGAAGAAAAATGAGAGGGGGAGGAACAAACATTCACAAACAGAAATCCTGATCAATTGGTAAAAATGAAAGACAATGACCAAATGCAGCTGCACTAATCAAGAAGAGAGAGACTGAATATAGGAAGGGTATTCCAGCAGGATTATCTGATTGAGGATTCCTAAATCAGGAGGATGAGACACAGACCTGACAAGACAAATGGAGGCAACCACAAGAAACAAACCTCCCAGCCACACTAATTGATAGACTAACAAGCTCCAGGCACCACTTTCAGGAAGGATAAACTTTGCAACTGATAAAATTGTGAACCAAGGGACCCCCAAGTTGGGAGGGAGACAGGAAACTATAGATCTCTGTAGGGGTGTGTCCTCACCCCCCACCATGGGGGTGGTGGTGGCGGTGGTGGTGGTTGTGGAAGTCTGCAGAAGAAAGAGGGAGCAGGGGGGAATAAAGGAGGGTGTAGTTGAAAGGGTATAAAATGGGATGGTTGCATGTAAAACAGCACTGACCAGTACACTTGTCTGGCTGAGCCCCGTGTCTGATCTCTGCAGTCTGTCTTGTCTTTTTTATATATTTCACTCATTAAATCATTTTCCTAACTACCTCTGTACATATTTGTACCCTGTCCTGTGCATATGTGAACTGAAAAGGTTAAGCAACAGCTACTGGCGAGACTGGGATGCGGGTGTGTGAACCCCAGTGCCAGCCACTGGAGCCAGGTCAGGAATGGGCACCTTGGCCTGTGGTGCCAGCTACGGAAGTGAGTGCAGGGGTCTCAGCACCAGTCACTGGTGGGACCTGTGTGCGTGCATGGAAGTGGTACCAGCTACTGTTTTGAACCTAGAAAGTGCTCTGTGTGTGCATTCACTAGTGAACTTCTATCTCTACTAGGCAGAAAGGAGGAAGGGGTCTCAGCTGTATATGTCTATGTCTATGTCATGTGAGTTCTGTGTGTAAGTGTTGCCAAAGGCAGCTGTTGACTAGGGCAGCCTTTTGTGGTCTGTTGTGCCACTGTCCTTTTTCAGTGTGTGTTTCCCTGGGATAGGTGCTCAGCTTTGCTACGGGCTGAACATGAAAAGGGGAAAGCAGCAACTGCATTCCTCAGTCTGGGCAGTGAGCCCAGGTCCCTGGGTACTGGGCTGGGCCCCAGTGGCTGGACCTGAACGGTCCTGTGCTGGAGTGTCTGGAGGAGGCAGATACGTGCTTGTTGCTCTCTGGTCCAGTTAATGTTCTCATCCTCCTTATCTCAGTACTACTGCCTCATATTGTGCTTAAACAATAATTTAAAGTAAAATATCCATATATTAACACATTTTAATCGAGCATAACAAAGTGATGACAGTACAATCCTGAAGATGGTTAAAGACCTAAATTCAGAAAACACTATTTTAAGAAGATAGAGCTGTAGTGGCAAAAATCAGAGTAATCCACTATGTTAATGTACTAGAGCATTGTCCACAAAAGGACAGTAAAACATTATTTTGTCATATCTGACAAAGCAATATTAATTTAGGCTATGGCAAATAAATAAATAAAAGCCTTACAAGCTTTGTTTATAATTGTTGTCATATTCAAATCAGATGTGATATATTTATTTATAAGGGTTCATTGTGATGAAAATTAACTTCTAATCAGGGCTACAAAAAAGTTTTCATTTTCTATGTTCAAAGAAGAGTTTAACAAGGTAGATTAGATTGTTAGTCACATTTTCAACAGACAATTTGTGAGATGTCTGGGGTGCTGCAGTTTTGATGCTGTTTCCTTATATGACCTGGATGTAATGCTAAAGCTAGAGCCTGGGAAACAGCAAGATTCAGCCATTTAACTACCATTTGAAAGGTACCTAATCACAACACAAAATATCAAGGACATAATTAAAATTGCCATCACTGAATTAACCTCCTTTCTTTCCACCAATTCTATCCAGTGATGCATTGTAGATATTATTGTCATCTTTCAGACAAGAGAAAATAAGGCATGGTGGAAGAAATGCTTCCAAATCTAAACATATTTCCAAGAAGTACAGCACAAATGTTTTGAAGAAGCTGGGGGCCCAGGTCTGAATTTTACCGGATCTAGATTAGTAAACCACGATGTTAATACTTACTCTGTTCTGACAGTGAAAGCATGAGATAACAACCACACAATCACAACAACTTTTGCATACTTAATTGGAGTATGAAAATATTTTCTTCACAGGCAAGCGTTTATAATCTTAGCTGTGATGTACAGTGGAGAGCTTAACATCTTTTGGAATGTAAGGGTATTTGTTGCACAGCAATTTCAGCTATCTTGCCAGCTCGATTATCACAGTATAGTGCCGGCCAAGTGCAGCTTTTTCTGTATGAGAATATCTCATAGCAGATTTCATGGTTGCTAGGTAGCTGTACAGCTCAAGGGCCCTGAAGGAAACACAAATACTGCAAATTGGTGGTACCCAATCAACAGTCAATCTGTTTAAGGTCCATTACCTCTCATTACCTTTTAACCATTATTTACTTTCTATTAGCTCAGACAGAATGATTGTAAAAAGGATGTTAGAAAAGGGCCAACAGAATAGACACTTTTTCAAGCCAATCCTAATTATTTTGGTATAATTACACAATCCATCAAAAGATAAATACAACCTTCAGTCCAAAATGGCATTCTGTCGAACTTTGTGTTGGCTGCTTATGGACAGATTTGAAGTGTGATTATGGGAAGGAAGGAAGAACAGGATGTATTCATAAGCAACCTTATCTGTTACTTCCCTATTTAGGACATACAATACATGCCTCACATAACCTCCCTGTAGAGACAGAACTGCATATCTGAGACTGTTACAGAATATTCCTAGTGAAAAGACAGGGCAGGGTTTAGAACGATAGCATTTTGATAGTTGTTTAATTTTTGAGAGGAGTAGTCTTCTAGACCTGTATAGCCTGAAAGCTTAGCAGTGTTTTTTGAAGGATGAAGTCATAATAACAAATCTGATTTTCAGAGTAGTGAACTCTGAAGTATTAAACATAACCATGTAAAGTTACAGTTGGTTGTCTGAACCTAATGACCAAGATGACAACTACTAAGTCTTCACAGCCTGTGTAGTCCATTCCCGTGCTAGTTCTTTTTTTTGAATGACTGCACCATTGTAGCAGCTTACTACATAACCATAAAATGGCTGCTGATATTTTGTGCCCATTATTTGCAAAAGACAGTACAGCTGAGTTTTGATACAAGCATTCTGATATTGTAAGTTGTTTTTTCAGAGTGTCAGTCAAGTTTATCTTTTCACTGAGAATGGAGAATGGGAGTGAGGGAGGAAGGGGGGAAAAATAAGGATTGGGACTCAAAAGCAAGCTTCTTATGAGCCTTATTTACAGGCAAGTACTGATGTCTTGTCTTTATTTGTCTGTGTACTAGAACCTATTTACATTCCTGTTTAAACTAATTTACCTGACATCAACGAAATATCTGGGATGTGAGATGCCCAAGCTATTGGTACATTGAATTGTTACTTTTGTATTCTGGGAACTTTCCCCACTATCTCCTGAATTTCTGAAACCATTAAAAACTTTAGGATCATTCAAGTTTAGTTGAAACTTACATTTTCTATGATATTTTTCAGTAACTTGAAATTATTACCAAACATATGGGTTGTATCTTGCGTCCATCTAATTCAGTTGCACCTTTTATGAGGTTTAACTATTAGAGCTTCATCATCTGCTCTTGTACATATCTTTTTATAATTTAACAGTTCCATTATCACAATGATAAGAAGAGTTTACTATCTAATTAGATAAACATTTTCATTCATTGATAAGAATTTCTGAAGGAGTTACTAGGATTTTGCTCTTCATTCCACTGCAACTTTGCATGGATCCTATTTGCAATTCAATAAAATCTTTAACAAAGATAAAGTCATTTGCAGACACAGGTTTAAAATCATGTCCTTTAAACCTTGCAAATGAAATTGAATTTTCTCCCTGTCTTCAAAAATCATCTGCTACAATATTCCCACTCAAAACACTTCACCTTTTTTTCAGCAGTGTAAAAATGTATTAAAAAATCCATTTGCTACCCTTTCAATAAATGTGGTCAGTGCCCCAAGAAATTTAAAGTTTTACTGTGAACCATATGCATACACATACAAACACAAAATATAACTCTAGATCTACAAAATGCATGTGTTTATGCATCTCATGAGATTTGAACAGTAAATGCCAAGTAGAAATTCAGAATGCCATTAGGTCTTTTGCTGCTCCAGTTGCTTGACCTTAATGAAAGTTTGCTCATATTCGAATTCACAGCTGCTGATTGACACTGCAATTGACACAGAAGAGCCACATCCTGAGAGAATGTAAATTGGCCTGACTGTAGTAGTGCTACACAGATTTCATACAGCTAATTATCTTCAACATGAAGAATCATTTTAAATGTAAGCAGATTTAAGAATTGCTCTGCAGAAAGCAGTTCTCCTTTATTTATGGAAAAGAGTCTGCAGCTTCCAGCATTTTCATTCCCTCTGTGAATGCAACACGAGTTATCTGCTGTCAGTGTGCGTGCTTACCAATTAATCTTCAGCTGCATCCCTCTTCTAGAACGTGTCACTGCTGTGATTTTCCCTCAAATGGCTTTCCTGTTATTATGTTCTCACATTTGGATTTGTATCTTAATTATATGTTAATATTTCTGTACAAGGAAGGGGGTAAATCAATCTCATGAATTAATAGTGAACGAAGAGATAATCCAGGAAGGATAATGCACTGATAGAAGTGTTCTCATGGGATGTATTCTACAAGATTGAAAACAACAGCTCATAAAGAACTGCACTGATTAGAAGTGACTGAAGGAGCAAGAAAGTTGAGGACGGGCAGAACAGCTCAAAGAATATAAAGGCGGTTATTTTGTTATTGTTGTTTTAACCTGAAATAGGAGGCACATATATATATATATATGCGAGTTTGAAAATTGAAAAAAGCTAGTGGGGCCATTAAAAATTAATTTAACTATTTAACAATCCTGATGGATGCACCTTTTTCCACACACAGAATCCTACTGCATTCACCTTAGCTTATGCTAGCAGTGATGTATGGGTTCCCTTCTGTTGCAGACTACTTAGGAAGGTTCTTCCAAAATTTACTGTCTGTTACTAGATCACTTCTTTTACCCTTTCCACCATGGAAGAATCATGGCTAAACTGAAGCACAAATTAGTTACAAAAATAATAGGTAGGGAAAACCAAAATAAAAATAAAAAAATAAGTAGGCAAAAATCCATGTACTTATGGTTGAACTTTCCTTTTATTGAAAACATGAAAATAAGCTTCTATTTCAAATAAACACAGAATAAATGATCAAACTGTCAGAAGTCTGTGCCTAAGTGCTGTGCTAATTTCATAGATTTGTTGATATTGTTGAGAAAATCATTCACCATGGAGGTTTTTGTTTCAATTTTCTTGCCATCTCAAAACTTCTCAGAATTGTTTTACCTTGTGTGCCCGTAAAAGTCAAAGACTGTCCTAGAAGCTTTGGTAAGTTAAGGAGGAACTGGCAGATGGTTTATGAATAAGAGCAGTTTTGTAAAACAAGCTTCATTGCAAATTTACTTTCAAGCAACTGCTCTCAAGTCCCATTAATCTTCTATGAGAAACAGGGAGATAATGCTTTCACGCTTTTTATTCCAAGCAAACCTAATAACAGAGAGAAAGAGACTTAGAACCAATCACTCTAAATAAAAATTGTATCTCTTAAGTGAAAAATCATAATGCATTTAAAGAAATAAAATGCATTAAAGAAACCTGAGAACATCTCATAACAATTAGGAGCAAGGAAAAAAAATAAATGGGAACAGAACATGTAACAGTTAATACTATGATTATTTTTGGAAGTCTTTTATTATAAGTGCTTACAGTTATGTCAGAAAAGGAATAGATGAGCCAACACAAGGAATTTCAGCTTGTATTTCTGGGATTCAAAATTGTTTTAAATATCTGATATTTCAACATTATCTAGTCAAAAATCATGTACGGGTAAACTTAGTTCTGTTCCCTAAAATAATTCCCTTCAGATTTAAAGGGGATTCATCTCCAAATTTCATATCCCACTCCATTCAAGTAGAAATCCTTTTTATCACACTACCGAAGTAGTCTAAAAGCATCCAAAACACAGACCCCATGATTTTCTGATTTTAGCTGGAAATGCAGCAGTCAAAGCTAAAATGTTTTTCATCGGTACTGGTATCATGTTTCTAGCTACTTATAACCGATACAGAAATATTTTTCCAGTGAGGTTGGTATTTATCTTGGTCCAAACTCTCTTCTCAGTATTTGCATTTTGTAAAACAATAAGGAATGATACCAGTAAAAGCAAGAAAATGAAAATAATAATTAAAAAAAAAAAGTTATCTATTAATTGCAGTTGTTATAGCATCAGGTTGTGCGGAGATCAAAAGTCCACCTGAAAGTATTTTGTCCATATCTCTCCCAGCTGCAGCTTAATTTTTGCCCCTTTCCATTCACTTTTATTTCAAGCCTGGAAGGTTAAACCCCTAGCACATAAAAGAAACACACACTCAAACTTTAAGATGTTTACAACTGAGATGACATTTATGGCACCTGTGCAGTCTCAATTTTTTCACTTTGAAATAATTTCACATTCCCTTCCAGATAGAAAATATCACTAGTTTTTACTGACCAGCCATATAATAGCACTGATGAACTCCATCCTGTAACTTAATATCCTCATTTTTTTTACATCAAATAATAATGACTCAGCTTCTAATACATCATTCTTCTGTGGAATTACAAAAGAACAACAACAAAACCCTTTGATGTAAACAAGAATGGTCCAAAGAAGAAAAATGAGAAGTATTTAAATAGAGTATTTTGATTGTCTGGTATTCATGTTCTTACTATCTCAGGACAAAATATTAGGTATAGAATACTGCACAGTATCCCATGAATTAATGAAAAATGAGAGTTCAATTACATATTCTAGTGTCAGCCAGCAAGAAGAAATACGCACTGAAAGTAACCAAAATTAATACCAGAGGGAAACTGAATCACTGAGTGCTATGACAAATTATAAACTTTAAATCAACAGAATATGTGTAAATAGGATGTGGACTCCAAAGACCTCTCATTCATTCACTACTTCTTTCAAAACCCCAGCCAAAGTGGTCTGATCTCTCATTTAAACTGGAGATATACACAGTAAATTTTAGAAGCCATCAGAGACTTATCATCATGATCAATTTTAGGCTAATTATTGAGCTGCATAGAGAACTGCATTGTTTCCAAAACCTTCAGTCCCAGAGTCCTTTTTTCATGATATAGAGTTACTTTAAATCTGTTTTGGTGACCAACTTCATTATGTCCTGAGTGTCATTTGGGCTCATACTTCAACATTTCCAGCTCAACTAGAAATAGGAAGTTTGAATGAAGCATATTTTAGAAGTAATTTTAATGTTGCCTGCAAAGAATTGTTTCCATCTTTTGGAAAGTGCTTTCCCCTCATGCTCAATTTACCCATGTAGTATTTAAGATGTTTGCTTATAGTACTCACTCTCCTTACATAGTGAAGATTCCTTCTTCATCTACCATCTACCGTAAGACTCCACTTAATGCAGTGATCACTAATGGCATACATTTTACATGAATACTAATTGTGGGAAGGGCCATGCAAGTTTGAGGTTTGTAAGATTCTTGTAATAGAGTCTGCAGTATTGCTTCAATGTTTTATCCACTCTCTTCATTCATAGAGATGTGGGTAGAATTAAAAAGAAAAAAAAAATAGAATAATTCATGTACATTTTCTTTCTTGTACCTAGGGATTTAGAAGATAAATCAGGTAGGAGCTGAAAGTGCTAACAGTATTATGGGGAAAAAAGAAAGTGCAGAGACAAACTTTCAGTTCCTGTCATGCATTGATATTCTCAGCAAATATATGAAGGTGGAATATGAAGTACTGTTGCTGAGACAAGTCATATCATTGTTAGAAAAACAATCCAAATCATGTAAAATGAATCAGTCCATAACACAATTGTGGTCTTCCTTCCCTGGGCCACAGAAACTATGCACAGGAAAGCCACCCCCCTTTTCCCCAAACTGAGATTCCTGCATCCACCAGACAGTAATGCTGCCACTGAGCAACAACTGGTTGCTGAAAATACAAATCTTCACCCTATCGAAACAGTTAGAGAAAGTCCTTGTATAACCAGAGAGAGAAACACTGGTTTAGAATAGGTGTTGGATTTGTTTTTGAAGGGGAAATATGGAACTGACAGAACCTTGCTCAGAATAAACGGATAAAGCCACAAGATAGAGTGCAAATTGGAAAGCAGGAAGTATGTCTTATGAAGAAGATTGTACCCTTGTTGACAACAAAAATGATTATATTTGAGAGAAATAGTCTATTTCACATACTGGCAGCCCACCATCACTCAATGTATCAGTGGGATATGAAGCTTTAAATCTTGTTCAGCATTGGTGGCTTCACTCTATTTCCTGTCAACGACATCCAAGAAAGTCATTACTGTCTGCCAGAGAAGCTACAAATTAGTTGATAGTTTTAATAATGATTTTATTCAGAGAGACAAGCAGAGTTAAAACACACAAACAAACAAACAAACAAAACCCAAAAAAACTTGTCAGCCCCAGGCTGGCACTCTTCCTGGCAGCAGTGAATGGACCTGATAAATACAGAGAGCAACCCACCTTCATAAATACAGAAATTGTTCGAGCTTCCAGGAATTATGGCAAAAGATGGAGCACGCAAGCTCCTTTTCACTAGCTACAGCAGCATTTTACATCTTTCATTGTAAACCCAGGAAACTTGGAAGAGAGTCAGTTGTTCTTATTTAACTTCTCCACACTTCCAGGACAGCAGCTCTGAAAGGCTGGAGTTAAATCCCAAACCGACAGGCTGACACACACTGCTTTGTCAATAGAACAGCACTGAATTACGTGGCTTGCAATCAGGTGTGAAAGCACTAATAGCAGTTTTCATCACAGCTCAGCTTCTCAGATTTAAAAATCTTTCAGTTCTTTCCTTTCTAAAAAGAAGAAACATTTACTTTTTTTTCTTTTTTTTTCTCTTTCCCCTCCCCATGGAGGTTTGGTGGTTAGCAATGAGGATAGCAAGAGTGGCTCATTAGCAATATTTCAAAACAATATTACAATATTAAGCCAAAGTCCTATTTTATTTATTAATTATTTATATTAATTTAGACTACATTAAGAGCTATAAAAATTTTAACTAAGGACTTCCCAGATTCCAAGATGACCTTTTAAATCCTTCTGTTGATCTGTTGGGGCAGGAGGCCATTGACATTTTAAAAGTCTTGAGGGTTTATTTTAAGATTTGCTACATGTATCATCAGAAAATTGCTGCCTAGTAATAGAGCATACCTATTGAAGTAAAACTAATCAGGAAATCTTTAAATTAGGCTCTTGACAAACATGCATTCTGAGGTACAACAGAATGGCCCTGGAAGCCAGCCAGCTGAAGGAGAGCATGGTTTGCTTGTAATGTTTGTATTCAAGATTTATTAAGTAGAGGGATGTGTATTATGAATGATGAATTGTAGCATTCCTGATTCTTGCATCCCTGATACTGTTCTGTGATTAGTCTTGTAACAAACCTAATCAAGCTGGCCTCTATTCATAACCTTTTTAGATTAGTCTGTTCTTCTTTAGTGAACCAAGGGAATAAATTTAGTGCCCTGCTAAGGACTGGCAAGCTAGCTTATGGTCTTGGAGGATACACTTTTTCAAGGTTAAATCCAAAGGTCATACATTTTAAGAATTCAGTACAGTTAAGATAATATGTTTTATAGCAGAGTTAACATTTCATTTTGGGCTGACAACTCATATCCATCCTATTTAAAAAAAACAACAACAACAACTAAACACCTACTCACATCTTCTTTACAGATGCTTGTTTTCCATTGTCCTAAAAACCTGTTTAATTCATTGAATACACAATCTGATAGAAAACTTTCTGAAAAATGCAAGGAAACAATGAAAAAAATAAACTTAAAAGTGTAGTGGAGCTACACTCAAAACGACAGTGCAAAAAAAAAATCTGTAAAAGAACTGACTGTAAAAGAACTGATCCTTTAAAGAAATTTAAAAAGACGAAACAGGAGATCAAACCTGGCAGTAGCCCTTACACAAACTGAAATGAAACTGAAATGAGCCTCTTGGCAGTGAGACTTTTAATTGGCTGTTGTAGTGATTCTCTGCTAGAGTCTGGCTTTGTTTGCATCAGCATTTTTGTCAGTTACCTACAGCTAGGTACTTGTCATCAAAGTTCCATGAAGCATTTCAGCTTGCAAGTTGATAGGCTTGAAACACTCTTCATTTTGTAATATTAAAACAATTAAATAGTTATTGCACTGTACATTAAAAAAAAAAAAAAAGAAAAAAAAAGAAAAAAACTCCCAGTTCATTAGATCTCTTCATAATGTGATCCATTATGGAAATTTAGGGGCTTGATGATTAGATGTAAAGCTATGCAATTGATGAAAATAATGCCTGAAGCCTGTATGGTGCCAGAAAACTATGAAAGATAATTTGCAGTTCTGGTTCCACTCTTACCTCTTTTCCTTGATTTAATGTATTTCTTGTGTGAACTTTTCCATAATTAGAGACCTGGCCATCAAAATCAGTCATCTTTCATTCACTCATTCTGTCAATATGTATGTCTTTCAACATATTGTGTAAAATTTTATACATTAATTGGGGTTGGCTGAAAATGTAGTTTACTGCTATCACCTAGTGTAAAAGCATATCAAGATTAATCTATATAACCTTTGCATATGTCTAAACCTTTTAGAACATCCCTATGCTGGCCATGTTTGCATTCAAGTATACGGAGTGGAGCAGAGGATTCAGGATTCAATGCAATGTTTGTAAAAGTTACAAACTTAGGAATCCAGGTCACTGGCTGAATTATTAACATGGGTATTAACATTAACAGTCCAGCACAGAGGTGCCCATTTCTTGTTGCATTCCCTCTTGGCTTTTAAGGCATCTGCAATGACTTTTCTTTCCTGAAAAATTGAGTTAAGATGTTTCAGACTGGGCACCCACAAAAAGTCACCCATAATGCAATTATCAAAAAAGAATCTGCTCAGAAATAGGTCAATTGTGGTTTAAAATACCAAAATATATTCCTACAGTTAACAATTTTAAGTTTAAGGGTTTGATATTTAAGATGTTGATCACATTGTACCCGTGCAGTAGTACTCAATTGGTATGCTTTACTGAATAAAATGTTTCAGCCACTTGTCCTATTGCACTAACTTTGTTACTGCCTGTAATCTCTCCACCTGCTCTGTTAACAACTGACAGTTCATCTGACATATACACAATATTAAAATGTATAGTCTGACATCATTTTGCTATTCTAAAAGCAAAAACCATTCAAACAAAACAAAACAGAGCAAATATACGTACACATGAATTTATTGATTTAAAATGTGAATTTAATAACACAAGTGGACAAGTGATCAATAATTTCCTATTTTTCCTAGATATAAAAAATAAGCTATCTACATGGCCTTTTTTTTTTTTTTTCTTTGAACAGTCAGGGAGCTTCCAATCTAAATAGCTGTCTTTTGATACTTCTCCTGTAATAAAAGCTATGAATATTTTGATATTAAAATCAAAACTGCAATTATACTTTTAACTATGACTCATTGCTGATTTAAATTGTTGTGATTAAGTATGTTTCTTTATGCATACAAATTATAGATTCAGTTTGCAGATTGTGTGAGAATTAGGACATCCTAGCTAGACATTATTGCTGCTAAGTGCTTGTGCTCTGTGAGTGATGCTCCTGGCAAACGCTGTATTTGCTTCTTGAAATCTTTTATTAATTCTGATATAAATTTGGGGTTAGAAAGTTTTTTTTAATATAAAAAACATATAGGCAATGCCTGTATACTCTAATCTACTCCTGAATAAATAAATAAATAAATATTTAAAAAAAATTTATATGGTGAATTATTTCCCTGGGCAAAAAGTTCCATGTGGGTGCTTGAATGAGTGAAAAACAATTTTTGTGGAGGGAATAAATTCATAATTCATGGCTTCATAACTATTCTCAAACCAGTACTACCTATCTATTAAAAGAAGCACAATTTAAAAAAATACTGCAAAGCAACATGAATACTGTAACTTGCATAAACAAATCAGTAGAGGCAGACAGCTATTATGAGACTAAATGCAAACAGCCCATTTTATACACAAAGGTTGCTGCTACACCATTGACCATTACCTATATTTCTATAACAAAGAGGGACTAAGCTACAAAGATATTCAGTAAAATTCCTCCTGTTTAGGCACCATTGAAAGGAATGAGATATTAGGCATCTACTGGGATTTAAATACCTCAAAAATTTTCCTGGTCCTGTTAGTAAATTATTGGTGCAGTACATATTATTAGAGTTTTCCTTGAGGCTATTACTTTTTCATGTGAGAGACAAATAAAAAAGAAGTAAAACCCCATAGCAATACACTACAACAATATGCTTTAGGCAGGGTGTGTGGTACCTTTATGAAGTCCCGGTGAAATCACCAGACAGTCTTCAAAGAATCATAGAATCATTAATGTTGGAAAAGACCTCCAAGGTCATCTGGTACAACCATCACCCTACTACCAATGTCACACACTAAACCATGTCCCTGAGCACAGCGTCTAACCTTTCCTTAAACACCCCCAGGGACAGTGACTCCACTGCCTCCCTGGGCAACATGTTCCAATGCCTGACTACTCTTTCTGAGAAGAAATGTCTCCTAATTTCCAACCTAAACCTCCCTTGGTGCAACTTGAGGCCATCCCCTCTTGTCTTTTTGCTAGTCATCTGCGAGAAGGGGCTGACTCCCAGCTCCCCACACCTTCCTTTCAGGCAGTTGTAAAGAGCAGTAAGGCCTCCCCTGAGCCTGCTCTTCCCCAGACTAAACAACCTGCTCCTCATAGGACTTGTGTTGCAGGCCCTTCACCAGTCTCATAGCCCTTCTCTGTACAAGCTCCAGGGCCTCGATGTCCTTCTTGTAATGAGGGAACCAAAACTGAACACAGTATTCGAGATACTCAGCAGAGCAGAGTACAGGGGGACAATCACCTCCATGCTCCTGCTGGCTACACTATTCCTGATACAAGCCAGGATGCCGTTGGGCCACCTGGGCACACTGCCAGCTCACCACTCGTAACCGGTCGCCAGCTGGATTTCACTCCATTCACTACCACTCTCTGGGCCCGTCCATCCAGCCAGTTTTTAACCCAGCAAAGAGTGTACCTGTCCAAGCCATGGGCTGACAGCTTCTCCAGGAGAATACTGTGGGTGACCATGTCAAAGGCTTTGCCAAAATCTAGGTAGCCTACATCAACAGGCTTTCCCTGATCCACCAGGTGGGTCACCCGGTCATAGAAAGAAATGTGGTTGGTCAGGCAGGACTTGCCTTTCATGAACCCATGCTGAATGGGTCTGATCCCCTGGTTGTCCTACAGATGCTGTGTGATTGCATTCAAGATGACCTGTTCCATCATCTTTCCTGGCACCGAGGTCAGGCTGACAGGCCTGTAGTTCCCCAGGTCCTCCTTATAACCCTTCTTATAGATGGGCATCACACTAGCAAGTCTCCAGTCATCTGGGATGTCTCTGGATGACCATGACCACTGATAGATGTTGGAAAGTGGCCCAGCAATCACATCCACCACCTCCCTCAGCACCCTCGGTCTTGTCCTAGGAATACCTTTAAATAAATTCCCTTAATGCCTAATTTGCAATAGTCTCAACCACCTTGAGGACCAGCAAGTGATGGTAAAACCATGGAAGAGCCTAGGATTACACATCATCCTGGTGTGTTTGGCATCCACCACCAGGATGTAGAGGTCACAAAGAAGGAGCCGTGAGGCTCTTGGTTAAAGCTATGGGCTTATCAACAGCTAGAAAGAAAGTACTTGAAACTGAGAGGCCTGCCTGCAGAGCGGGGGAGGTGTCCTGAAGTCTAAAAGGCAGAGGGCAGATCCAGCCTTGCACAAGTCCCTTTAGAGCCAAAGTCCAAAAATCAATGGCCATTTCCAGCAGTAAAATAACTCCATATTTATTCCATATCACAGATCTGTGACCCTAGCAATACCTAGTTATGCTTAGAGAGAGGATTCTTGTCCAGACTCTCTACAAGAAAAAGAAATGGTTTTGATCCATACCTGTAACAAATGAGCCTCAGTTATTCCCTGCTTTGAGCTAATTTCTGCAAGACTCTCAGTTCTCAAATACTTGTCAATACAAACATGCATCTTAATCATCATTATTTTTAATATGTAAGCCAATTATAGTTAGCTGTAAATGGAGACGCATAACAATAAAATGTTTCCCATAATTAAAAGCGAAAAAAGTCAAGAACTGCCTGCCAACACTAACTTTGCTGATTTGACAGCGTGCCTACTCTTTGCTTCCAAAATCTCTGTATTAGAATTTTAGTCCTTTTTTCCTTTTTTTCCCTTTTCTCCCTGCCCCCCCCTTTTTTTTGTTAGCTTATATATATATATATAATATATATAAATAACAACTATATATATATATGTTTATAGGGGATTTCTTGAGATTGAGTTTTCTATGTAGAAACTTTTGTAAATCTTTCCATTGCTAACTTAAGTCTTTTCATTTTCCTTTCAACACCTCAGTCTTGTAACCAGGAAAAATGTTTCTACATTGGCAAAAGACCAAATGCACATTCTAAATACTGTAAGTAGTTAAAGTATAGCAGACCATCTTAAATTTAATGGTTGTTGGTTTATTAAGATTAAATACACATTTAAGAGAAAAAATCGTTTCTTCTCTGGCTATCTAAGCAAAGATCTATTTCACACACATTTCTGTTCCAGACACAAAAGTGTAATTATCTCAAGATTCTTATTTTGCATTAATATAGCCCTATCAGCAAGCCAGAATGTTTAGTATGCACTGCTCCAGCGTAGGCGTATTAATAAAAAATTGCCTGCCATTGCAAAGCATGTTAAATTCTAGAATTTCCATATGGTAAGATACCATGTCAAAGAGGTTTCAGGGCATTGTTTTTTATATTCCATGTCATCTAGCCAATCTTTGTGCATTTGGAGACCCATGCTAAAATGTCATTCACAGTAATTTGTGTAGATGTTTAAAATTTCTCACCACATTTTCAGTCAAGGTCCTTCTTGATTGTTTTAAGAAAAAAAAATGTGGAGATGACTGGCTAAAAAAGTACATCAAGCTAAAAGTAAAGTACTCAAGTAAAAGTACTCAAGCTAAAAGTTGATTTTTAAAATAAAATTTACAGTTTACAGAGTCATAAACTCTTAAATATACTGGTACAGGTTAATTCAGTGGTTGTAATAGCTAGAATGATTTTGATTTTAAATGAGAGCTGAGATAGCAACACAGAAAATGACGATAGTAAAAGACAAATTCTGTCTTTGTAAAAAAGCAGTCTGATTGGATTTTTTTAATGGAAGAATTTAAGCATGATTTCTTTAGATCATATAGGCATAACTGCTAGAACCCTTATCCCTTAAAAAGCTTTCAGTATATGAAAGCAATTTCCTTGCAGTCAGAAAAAGCCACTCAAGTTCATGTCAAAGCAAGACTGTTTATTTTAAACTAGTATTTTCATGTCAAGAAAAAAAAAAAGAGAAAAAGAAAAGAACTTAAAACAAAACAAAATTATCTGCCAAGTTATATAAACACACTTAGTGTTAGATTTATTTTGCTTTGACACTCATTAAAAATAGATGATTTTGATTGATACATTATAAAAAAGAATTGCTTAATTACAGAGAATATGAATTAAAGCTAATAAGATTCAATTACAGAAAACATGTTTACAGCATTTACTTGAGCTTGCTACCAGACAAGCTGTTCTACTTAACTATTCTGAAAAATGTTGAATTAAGGAAGTCATTTTTACAGAACCTGTTCTGTTATGATCTCAGTTTTTTTGTGCTCCACTGCATTGAATGAACCAGAGTAGCGGGTCTGAGTACAAATAGATAAGAAAGATATATATTTTTAACAATACAAGATATCATATGATAGAAGCCTCTGGCCACTCCTGAAAAGAATAAGTGTTCTCTGAACCTGGCACATACAAACTGTCTCCCTCATGTTCAATGCTGCTGCAAAAACCTTTTATGAATCTGTTTTTATGGTCATCCTTTCCCTTAGTTGGATGCTCCTCTGGAGAACAGTCTTAGAAAAAAATTTCAGATCATTTAGGAAATATATAACATTTGGTCTAAGTAACAGTAAAAACTCCTCACAGGCATCAAATATCATATCTATTTTGAAGCCAGTTTGACTACATAGCAGAGTTTCAAAGTTCATCCTCTGAAATTTAACCTATGACAATGTTTGAGTGTAAATTGACTATACCAATACAGCCATTCATGGTCAGAGGTATAAATGACTATTTGGTGGTTACTGAATTAATTTGAAATTTAAATTTGTGTTGGCAGCAATTTCTTCAGAAAACATTTGGAAATACATGTGCATGTCACAATGAGTGGGGAATAATATGTAAATTAAGCTGCAGTCCATAACTTCTGAGAACCACACATATTGGGCAATGTCTGAATCAGAGAAATAAGAACAGATTTTGAGCAGAGTTAAGCTATGCCATCTGTCCTTTAAGATATTGTTCTAGCTGTTTTTCAGTTTCCAAGGAGACTGGTAAGATGGATGTGAAGATATACCCTCTAATTCTCTCCATCCTTCCTTCCCTCTCTCTGTTTCCTCCTTCTTTCCTCACTTCCTTCCTTCCCTCCCTCCCTCTTTTCCCCCCTTTTTCTTTTTGTCAGCTCCTGCAGTTCCTCACAGCTATCTGCGACTGCTCCGTGCCTCATACGGATCTCCTTTTCGAGCAGAGGTCTTGCCCAGCTCTCTTACTACTTCTGACCCATCCTCTGACTTCTAATACATACATTGAACTATTCAGAATTGACTTCTTTTAAGCAAAAATTGTGATTAATTAGCATACAGAATCTGTGAGTATTCTGCACCTATTTGAAATGATTTGAAAAGATACAGGATATCAAACTATAGGAGTAAACAGGATGGGAGAAGGCAGTAAGGATAATTGTATTCAATTGTATATCAAAAAATGCAAAATCTTCTAACCAGAGATGAATAAAATCGGATTTCTGTCCTATGGGAAATGTCACAGTTTCATTTGTTTTTATCCCAAATTGCCACAATAATGTGTTTAAATTTCATATTAAATGAAAAATAATCTCAAATAAACCCCATTGATGACAGTATATTCACTAAGATATACCTTAAAGCAATATATTACTCAGAATAAGAAATACACATCAAAAAATCCTATTTAATTTCAAATTAGGTATTCAATAGTAGTCTATACAGAGTACTTATATAAATGGTAACGTAAAGAGAAAAACACCTATTTCTGCTAATCTGATCTAAAATTCCCAGTACTTCTGGTGTGTTTAGTTTTGCTTTGCTCTAAAAAAAATCAGTGTAACCTGATCAATAAGACTTTTGATTTTTTATGAATTAATAAGTGGCTAAAAAGTTCCAAACATTATTGCCTTATCCATACTTCTAAATGTTTTTCTGGATTTTTGTCTTTAAAATCACAAAAGATTGTCAGTTGTATGAATTCAAAATATTGGATAAAAGCTTTTTTTGTTTGTTTTTCTTTGAACAGGTACTTTAATATTTGGGGTTGCTGAAAGTTAAATTCTACAACTACATGACTTGGGTATAGCACACAGTAACGGTAATTTCCAAAGATGTGTTGGGCAACTGGAAAGACTGAAGCAAAGGGAAGAACCTTCCCTGTTTTAGGCATTACCTTCCAGATTTCATTGGTCAAATAATTATTGTTGAATAATTAATACTTGGAGTAAAACCAATGACAAAACAAGTGACAGTGAAGCAACTGAGGACCTGAGGATTAACTGAGAAATCACCTCCAAGGAGCATTCAAGTCACTAAAACAATCTTTCTAGTATGTAATAACTAATCATATACTCTATCATTTTTTAGTGTATATGATACAACAAGAGCAATTTTAATAAAGTTTTCAGATGGTCTCTGGACACATTCTAGGTAGAAATGACTTGGATTAAGAAAAAGAAGATTACAGATATTTATAGCCTACTCTTTTAAAAAGAATTAAACAAACAAACAAACAAACAAAAAGATGTAAATCCACATCAGTAAGAAAACAAACAGGTTGCTTTTGTCCTCCCATTGCCCCTCTCAAGCTGTTATGTTTTCCCAGTGGAAAATAGAGCAGATTGGCTTAGGAGCTCAGAACATTAAAGAAACTAAATTTACTTTCAGCATGTGGAAGTATAATAAATGTGTTTGTTTGGGCCTGCAAGATAGACTTCTTGAATAATAATACTGGCATCAACATCCTTTGAATTAAAATAAAATGGTGTTTTCCTGACTTTTTTAAGAGATCTTGGATTTGCTACTATCTATTCATTTTGGGTGCCTTATTCAGGCCAGTTTTACTACATAATGACGAAATTTTTTAAGTCAGTAAAAAAACCACTGAAGTAGCCATAGTAGCATAATCAAGAAATATTTGAGGTGTATAGTCTACTTAGGGAGAACACAAAAAAACTACACTTACCAGAACTTCTTTGTCGGAGACTGGCTACAGAGGGTTCTAGTGAAAAAGCCTTTTTTGATGAACCATACATGCTTCCTCTCATCTTGAAACAACTGTCCTCTTAATAGAAAATCAGTACTGAGCTTTGTAAAGCCAAGTCAGTGCCATGTGAGCAGCAGCTTTTATGGATTATCTCTGAACGTCTGTGAGGAGCATGTGTAGCTCATAGAGACACACAGTGTTGTATCCTATATGCAGGTAGCTTGCAGAACTTCAGGAAATTTTGGCACAATATAAAAGTAAGAGCAAAATTATTTCTAACAAGTTCACCATTTGGCTAATTAAAGATCTACGGAATTCCTCATATCTAATTATACAAAACCAAATAACAACAACATAAACACTGTTCTTTTTAAACAATGCTTTAGAGCAAAAATTGTTCAGGTTAGGATAATCTCACTGTTAATGAGCAAGTTTCATAATCTCAGTAGGACCTTTAACATGGGCCTACCTTGTCGCCTGGTCCATAACATTTAAGTCATCATTCCAATACTATAGTAGAAAACATAACACTCTTTTATATACAATTGTGACTTAATTTTCTAAAGAGTATAAACAGATTCATCCTCAGCTGAAGTCAACAAAATGTAGGTCAGCAACTTTGTAAAAAACAAGTGTAAGATTTAAGGCAGGTGAGGCTGACTACCACATAAGGTTTAATAGATGTCCTTACGATATTCAGTTTAAAACTTAAAAAGCTTGACTTGTTTACAAAAGCAACTTAATATCTACTAAATAGTGTCTACAGAGAACATTAACTACTGTTTTGTGAGCAAAGCTAGTTATATTATTTTATCATAGATTGGCTTGAGTTGGAAGGGACCTTAAAGATCATCTAGCTCCAACCCCCCTGCCATAGGCAGGGATGCCACCCACTAGATCAGGTTGCTCAGGGCCTCATCCAGTCTGGCCTTGAATGCCTCTAATGGGGCATCCACAACTTCTCCGGGTAACCTGTTCCAGTGCCTCACCACCCTCTGAATGAAGAATTTCCTCTTAACATTTAAGCTAAATCTCCACTCTTTTAATTTAAAATCATTCCCTTTTGTCCTAACGTTATCTACCTGAGTAAAGAGTTCTTCTCCATCTTTTTTATAAGACCCCTTTAAGTATTGAAATGCTGCAATGAGGTCTCCCTGGAGCCTTCTCTTCTTTAGGCTGAATATCCTCAATTCTTTCAGCTTTTCTTCATAGAAGTGCTCCAGCCCTCTCATCAGATTTGTAGCCCTCCTCTGGACCTGCTCTAACAGGCCCACATCTTTCTTGTGCTGGGGACCCCAAACCTGGACACAGGACTTCAGGTGGAGCCTCAAGAGGGCAGAATAGAGGAGGACAATCATCTCCCTTGACCTGCTGGCCACTCCTCTTTTAATGCAGTCCAGGATGAAGTTGGCATTTTAGGCTGCAAGCACACACTGCCAGCTCATGTTGAGCTTTTCATCCACTAGAACCACCGAGTCCTTCTCTGCAGGGCTGCTCTCAATGAGTTCTTCTCCCAGTCTGAACTGATGTCTGGGATTGGACCAATCCAGGTGCAGCTCCTTGCGCTTAGACTTGTTAAACCTCATTAGAGTCACATAGGCCCACTTCTCCAGCCTGTCCTGGTCCTTTGAATGGCATCTCTTCCTTTATATATTTGAAATCTATAAACCCGATTTTTGTTTTCTCCTCTAATTTGTATTTCTTTTTAGTCTGAAACTGCATTTCTTTAATACAAGAAAGATGGACAAAAAGACCACTGATTGTTTCAGCTCTTGAATGGTATAAAAGGAACAACATAGCTGTGATATGGTGAAACTTGTCAATATGCATTTACATGAAGTTCATATATTAAATGAAAGAAGCAAGCTTAAAATTTAATTAAGTCTTGTTTGTAGAATGAAGTGAATCTAATCATTGCTGTTTGTGCACTTTTTACTACAGCTTTTTCTTTTTTTTTTTTTTTTCATTTAATTAAATGCCAACACCTAATGAATTGGTCATTATGAAGAGATATGTGACCACTATAGCAAGTTCACATTCCCTTAGGGAAGGGAGAGATACCATATTTTATGAAGGTTGATTGTCATGTTAATGGTCATCTCAATTTAAAATTTGTGTAAATGGAATCTTCATTTTCCATTTGTGCAGCTTGCAGTTTCACAGTGATTTTATATCTAAAATAAATTAAAAACCAACTTTCAGTCACACAGACATATATCAAGGGAAAACTATCAAACATCTCTAATTGGAAAATAGAAAAAGTCTTAGTTAAAACATATATATATATATTTATATATATATATATATGCATATCTGTTGAGGTAAAGGTCAATGAAGTTGTAGTAGAAACCAAAAAAAAAAAACAACTGTAATATATTTATGACTTGGATCTTGGCTAGAATGAATTGGGAGTAACCCACTGATTCCAGCTGAAATCATCATTATTAAAAAAGGTACAAGTCTTGTCTTCCAGTGAAGTGTTTGCATTTCCTGATAAAATTTATACTCTTCTCTCAGTCTGAATATTATAGTCATTTCAAAAAACACAGCAACCTTTTCTTCTCTAAACAAGGTTTTTTTCCCGTTTTCTAAAGAAAAAAAAGCTTAGCTCCTTTTTTGTTGTTGTTGTTCTTTTTTTCCCCCTGCTATTTCTTACTTACTGTTAATCTTACAGAAAAAGATGATCATTTTGACTTTGCTTTCAAGCAACATGAAGTCTTGCTCTTTTATTAACATTTGGCCTTTTCTGAATGAAGTGTATCCTCAGAGGTCAACAGAGGCCATTAATAAGTCCAAAGCCAGTCAGAGGTCTTGTCACACCTTCCTGTCTGCAGAATGTAAATTAATTGACAACATTTATTTTCTACCCTGAGGTTAAAATTACTAAGGGACAAAAAAAGTAGAGACATAGATAATATCTTTGAGAGAGTAATTATTTTTTTTAATCTTTTCTCATATGTAGTTGCCATAAAAATAATTTGAAGTACCACATTTGGAAATAAGCATGAGAAAGCACACACACAAAATATAGGGAATATTGAGAATAAAAACATTTGATAAACTAATTACAAGTTTTGTAATGCTAGTATTTAGGATGTTCTCTGAGCTATTCTGGGCACTGTAAAAACACGATAGGAAGCAATTCCTACTGAATCAGACAGAAAAATAATTGGAGAGTTTAGCAAGTGTTGAACAGTTATACAGTTTGGGAAAGTTGGGTTTCATGAGTTTATTTTGATGTGCTGAAGACTCGCATCAGGCAGGAATAGAAACCTTTGCAATTGGAAGATTCTTGAAGTAGTAAAAATGCACATATCTTCAGGGAACAAGGCATGTTAATGTTCAAGAAGGGGCCAGTTTGTAGTCAACCAGGGCATCCTTGTTGAATAATTAACTTCACTAATGAGATGAAAAACAAGCAGTTTCTATTTTTCATGCTAAAAATTAGGAGAAGAGGCTTTGCCATACTTTTTTTTTTTTTTTTTGCTAACAGAGACACAAGGATTACACTGACTTTAGCAATTGTGTTTTCCTACACACTACTCACAATTTCTGAAAGTTTTTGAAATCAGACTTGAACAGTTTTTGTCAATAAATAATTCCAATAGATTAATAATTTCATAGATGATATAAATTTTCCTGATAGTCTGAAGACTATGCTCAGTACTGCCAGGGTGACAGATGGATAGTTATACATTTATAAGGAAACAGAACATAGACAGCTTCTCCTCTTCTTTTTATTACTATGATTCAATACTGTGTCTGTACTAGTTTTATAAATTTTTTATTTTTAATATTTCTTCTCCACTCTTATATCCCAGAGTTATGTATTGTAGGTCTTGACTAGTGCCTGATCATAATCAATTCTATGCTTCAGAATTGTTTCTGTCGCATAAAATTTTGCTTTCATCATCAAAGTGCAATTGTTTTATGAAGTGTGCTTTTTTAAAAGTTACTTCTGGAATTACTTCGTATATGCGTGATGCAAACTCATGAGTTTTCTTCAAAAGTTAAAAATCTGGAGAAATACGAGATTTTAAGTTATCAGAAAAGCCTGCATGAGAACCAGAAGAGGATTAAAGGTGTTGACTTTCTGGACATACATTAAATCCTCATAAGGGAGAGGGAAAACCTACACATGGGAAACAGAACTTCTAGTCTTGGAAAATGTAGCTGACAACAACACAGCCCAATTCTTTTACATTTTTTACAAACCATGATACATATAGGATATATATGTATATCCCACCTGCTCCTTGAGATGAAAACAAATTACCTTGTCCAAAATGGGAGGAAATTATCTGCATCAGTGATTTCTTGTAACCAAATTAGTTATGCTTTGTCCAGAAAAGTGTTGTGTTTTTTTTTTTAGTCTGGGCCTGTTGTTTCTGGGAACTGTGCCAGCATCCCTATATAATATTTTCCTTATCATCCTGATAGGCTTGGTAGTTTCTGATCTTTTTCACAATGTAGGTATACTAAAACAATTCTGTAAGTAGAGCCAAATGGTCCTTTGCTTAAATCTTTAGAAGGTGTTTAGGCATGAAACTCTGTTTTGAAATACCAACGAGGAAAACAACCTTAATCACTTTATACCATGGTTCTTAAACTTACCTTTCGATCCAGATGTCTGTTTCAGTTCTTACATTAGAGATCACTAATTATATGAGACAAGGGGCTGTATTTTATTTTTGTATAAAGACACTTTTGTATACAGTCACCTTATTGTATAAAAAGGATAAAAAAAAGATAAATATTCTTCCTAAGATATCCTTAAATCATGGAAGAAACTGATTTAAAACAAACATGCAAAACTCTTCCAGCAAACAGAATATTCCCCAAAAGTCCACTATTTCTTTTCTGCCCATGACATCAACGGATAAGATAATTCTGAAAAGCCCTTATGAGGGAAGACTAGTAACATTTTCAGTGGAAATAGTTTTTATACCTCTCTGAAAATTCAGGAAAAAGTGGAATAGAAATAGAGAACACATTCCTTTATAAATAGTTTCAGTATTAAATCAGTCTTTCAGGATTTTGTATTCTCTTTAATAGCTCTCTTATTACTGAATTATAAGGCTATAAGACATATCAAGTCATTGGACTCATAGCATTAAAGAAAAAGCATACCATCTTGTCATGTAAAAGAACAGACTGTTCAAATTTTCTGTTAAAGTAAGAACATACTGCATTTAATATTCTCTTATTCTCTTTTACTGAACTCAGAGTAACCAAAGCACAGTTAATGTCCAAAAAGCAGACTTGTGTCCATACTACTATGCAAAAGAACATACATGTGTGTCTTTTGTGGCAAGATTTCCTATTTTTCAGCACAAGTACTTTAACTTCTGTTTACTGTTTTCACATTGTATTGCTTTTGTTCTCCTTTGCTGAGCTATTTGGAAACAAGTAGCTTTTGACAGGTAATGACAATATCCTAAATTTGGGCGCACGTGCAAGTACAATCACAATCAACATTACTTTACATGGTTATGACTCCTATTACTTGACGTTCTTCAGTGACCAACTTTCATCACAAGTTCCATATAGAGCAATGTTTATGATAACAAGCTATACTGCCATTTCCTTAGACAACACATAAACACTGAAGAAATGTGGGAAACTAATCTAAGGAAATATTTCACGTTTAGGAGATGACAACAGTTTTCAACAGTTCATTCCTCTGATCTGTTTTGGATGAAGATAGGCCTGCAGCAGAGGCCCACGGCAACCCAGCACCATTCACATCCTTGGTTACCTGCTGATGTCCTTCTCTTGGCAGGCAGAGAGACTTAGCAGCCCTCCCCAGTGCAAAGCCTTTCATGGGACCCATGCTCAAAGCAAGTCTACACCACAGTAAAGCTCAAAACTCACCAACTCACCACTCTTGCCAATGGGAATTTTGATTCCCCTGATACTGTATAAATACCTCAATTGTCTTTACAAATAGTAAATGTGAAACTCTCATGCACAAAGAAAAAAAGCTGGAAACCCCTACGCAAGATCTTAGAAGACACAGGATTAAAAAGAAGAAACCAGAAATAAGTTGGAAATCTCATTGACTTTTAAATATTTAGCATAGAAACAGGTTTTTGAACTAAATTAGTAAGAAATACTCTTTTCACCCAATTCCATGGAAAATCATGAACAGTTAGAAAGACTGAAAGACCATATGTACCACTCTGTTGCTCATAAGTAAGTACCCATAAACCTGAGAGGCAGATGCATTCTCCTGCTAGTTAGCAATGCATTGAAGTTGTTATCCTACTTCTGAACAAAATAAAAAATGATAACCTTTATGCCTAAAACAAGAACGCTGTTACAGACTTTAAAGATCTCACATTGGAGCCTAGTACTGTACTGCATCAGGTTACTTAAACTTTCTAGAGCGGGAAATTTCACATCTGTTCCTCTTCTATGCATTTATTTTTGGCTAGCTTGAGTACTCTTGCATGTCTGATCTGCCCTGACTTCCATTTTAGGACTGAATTCCTTTTTAGGACTTCAGCACCCCCAAACTTTAAAGAACACTTTGCATCTTTGCATCTTTTCTGATCTATGCCTCATTAGCTACAAATCTAAATCACAGCTACATTGTGAGTGAAATTTTTTTATTTTTTTTCCCCGAAATGCAAATTTTACATAGAAAATATAATTGATTATCATTTCTGAGGTTAGGGATGAATTTTTCAGATAGATCTGAAGCCTCTGAGATAAATTTGCAAATTCCCACTTTGAAATTATAACTTTAATACTGGCTTCACATGATTTTTATCTGTAAGAGAAGCATTAATATTTGTTTCCAGTAAGTTATCAGTGTTTAACAAAACCAGTTTAGAAATCTAATGTCAACAGAATCAAGTAGTCTAGTTACTTTAACTACCAATAGTTATGGCCATCTGGGTTGGGTAATTAGTACTGAAAAAACAATGCTTCAATGTGGAGGTTTTGTGTACTACATACACAGGTAGGCTTACCTGAAAATAAATAAATAAATTAATTAATTAATTAAAAAAAATAATGCCAGGGATAAAATTAGGGAAATTTGAGAAGAAATGGTGGCCAAATTAATATTTTAGAATGCATCACAAGAGCTTCCTCAGTATTGTGAAGGCCTAAATTGAGAAGTTATTTAACTGTAAAATCTAGACAACATACAACTCAGACAATGAACACTTCCCCTTTAATACATCATCTGGTAAACAGCTGTACTGAAAGGTTCGTATCTCCTATGTTGTTTGCGGTCTGCTCTTGCAACAGTATGTTGTCTTAAATGATTTCTATTCCCTCTTTCCCTGGAGACAGGTCATGAAAGATTTATAAAAGGCTATGAAAAAATGATGCTGAACTGACAATAACTGTCATGAAAGGGAGTTCCTTCAAAGTCCAGTAAATGAGACAAATATTAAGCCTAATGTACAGGCTTTTCTTCAGAGCACATCTTTAGCATTAGTCAAAAAAAAAAAAAAATCCAAGTAATGCATTAATTTCACACAAATAAATGAAGCAAATTTTAAAAAGCATATTTACTATCTAATAGTGTATTTAGAGACTAAATGTTATCAAATTAGTTTGTTATTAAGAATACCACATTTTATAGAAACTGACTCATTTCTGCGAAAACCATCTTTATTGTAGGATTACAAATCTGAAGAAAAAAAACTTGACTCTGCTGTCCTTCCAGTTGAATAGGGACTAGATCATGTCATCTTAGAGAATCTTAATTTGTTCCACCCTTTCCTTATTACTTAGAGTGACATATGGAATTTCAGCTTCCTCTCTGGTGTTGCACTTTTCCACTTACTTGTGTGCAAGAGGTAGTCATGGTGATTTCTTTCACTCCTCTATAGCTAAGTCCTAGTCTGGGATACTTACGTATCCCACATATAGATCACAAAATGCTTCTTTATGTGGTTGCAGTAAATTACACTTCCACCATTCTACTTTTATATGATTGCAACAATAGCTAACAGTGTTGTTTTGGATACAGTTTGGGTAAGGTTTTAAGAAACAGCAATCCAAACCTTGAGGTTTGGTCACATAGCCCTGATTCCAAGTGACAACTGAATGGCAGTCTGAGAGACAAAATTTTAGCTACAGCTTATTTAGACCTGGATCACTGTGTTAATTTTAATACATGTTGTTAAAATGTGGGACCATATCTGAGATCAGATTCATTTCAAACCTTCTAGCTACCATGGAAGTTTTAAGCAAGGAAGTAAGAAGACCAAATTGTGCTGTCAGTTACATTCAGTAAATGTGCGGACATTCAAGATGTAAAGGATTTGGATTTGAAGATGGTTTTATCACTTACAGCTTCTCAAAAACTACCTCATCTTTTTAGAGAACAGATGCTCAGCCCTGCTGATACATGGCTGAAACATATGGCTGTGGATCTTCAAGTTAGGAAAGATATAAATAAAATACGCATGACTTGAAATAATATCATACAACACTACAGATATATCTGTCTTACCAAAAGCCCAAATTAAGATGGCTAAATATTCATTAAAAAAATGAGAATATTACAATATTGTTGTGAAACAGGGAAAGGAGATAGTTCAGTATTAGGTGGAATTTCTTATAAACCTTGTCTGCCTGCAACTGTCTGATTCTTAAAAGGCCTCAAAAAATGTAAAATCTTGGATAGCAGTACATGTTTCTGAAGAACTGTCAGCAGGAACATGCAAAAAAAAAAAAAAAAGTCTGTCCTATAAAAGTGTTTGTGAATTGCTTCATCAAAATAGTAATTATAAACAAGAAGTGAAAACTTATCTTTTTAGATCCCAATGTATACTAAAAAATAAAGTAAAAGCTATGATTTCTTTACTAAGGTAGATGTTAATGCAAACAGGCTCTTAGACAATTGAATAATGTACTCGTATGTCATGGTCAATTCAAATTCTTTTTATTAGAAGTAGCTGTGCAGCTGGCTATATCATCTGTTGATTAAGCTAACAGGGAAACTCTGCAAGTTTCCTTCAGCATCTTAGCATATAAAATAAAAAATCTATGCCACTACATTTTTTTTTCAAATCATAGGATCATATTATGGGGTGGAGGTTTTTAGATTTTTTTTTTTTTTAAACAGGAATCAATGAAGATATCTGCCAAGAAATCAGCATAACTATGTTCCACACAGTTAAGAACTAACATATACCTTTCCTTGAAAGAATCTGTAATGACCTCAATGTATTTTTTGCACTACCAAAAAAAAAAAAAAAAAAAAAAACCACATTGTATTACTTTCTATTTTTGTAGTTAGATATAAGTAAAACATACAATTAATTATTTCAGGGCATAAAGATCTTGAAAAACTGACTGCTGTTTTCTTTTTGTCCTTGTATGCTTCAGTTCGATTTCATTTGGAGGAAGGGAGGAAGTCTCTGCTCTGATTTTCAGTGTGACCAAGATGGGAAATAAAGAGCATACTGTTCTTGGAAAACAAGCTCGATGTAACTGCATCAGCAATTATAAGCAATCAGAAGGCAACAGAATATTGGTTATAGTTAGGTGGAAATTCTTGCTTGCCATAAAATGAGAGGCAGTGTCACATTAATCTACTGCTTTTGTTATTGTGTTATACCAACAAAAACTCACTTTAATGATATCCTAAATACACTAGAGCACACGCATTTATTGCTAAGAAAGAATATTTATTACTCCACAAATATGACTGCTGTCTCATATGTCTCACATTTACAGACAGGAGTCAAATGGCCCACATACTTTTTTCACTGTAGAAAGGAAGCCATACATCTTTCCATATTCATGAAAAGATAGATTAGAAAATTATAATGTTTATATTCTCTCAGTTATTATGAACAGTAATGAAATATAACTAAATTTATACTAATACAATTAAGAATAACAATATTTACTAAAAATATAAATAATACAACAAAGCAGTACAGCAAAAGTATCATCTTATAACAAAAATAAATAAACATCTTTCAAGGGGAAGGAAAGAATACAAGATTAGAAAGCCACCTTCCTTCCCTAGAAGGCTAACTTAATCAGTTTAAGGATATCTTTTGCTTCCATTTTTGATCTTCCCTTGATTGTCCTTTGAATGTGAATCAGTGTTAAACAGAATATAACTCTCCATTTCTTACTGCATATTGAGTTTCATGATCTAAAAAAAAACCATGAAGATTCATGAGTTAGTTTTGCATACTCTAAATGACTTCTCAGGACTCTTTCTGTTACCTAGCCATAATGGATACTTAGGTGACTTGTTCTAGGCCACAGCTTGCTTGACTTCATTTTAAATTCCAATCCAGAAATCAGAGTCTTCAAGAAAGTACTGTCAATATTCTGTTAAAAAATGTCTAACATATATAATATTGTACTGCATTTCCTAGTATACTAGCAGCTTTCTTTGCCCAGGGTACATTTTACAAATGTGTTCTACAAATGTAGAAGCCCATTCTAAAATGCAATGTGATGAGGTAAGTCCCTGTGGCAGATATGATATTCAAAATTAAGCATGTAGTGCTTGTGAAGATACATGCTCAAGAAGACTGCAGATTGCATCCAGATTTATATCCTTTTTTGATTAAGATTCAATGAATCTCACATCAACACTATTTCAGTAATGGCCAACATTAACAGAATGGGTCACAGGAAATTCTTAAATCCCAGTTTCCACGAGATGAAAAAAAGGTTTTGAAAACCAGAATTCCCTGTGGAGTGGAAATTATATTTTGATCAGAAAGACACAGAGCAAATTTAAAGATTTTAAATTTTGTTGCTCTGTTTTGGGCCTACAATATGCTGATTCTACATTACTTTACTATGTACATTACTCATTAAAGAACCAGCAGAACTATTTCAGTTGGTCTCCTTGGCCTACTTCTCATGAAGTCCAAAGACATGTCAGCACTTAAAGAACCTACCTAATCTAAAGCTCACTGGAGCAAGATGGTACAGTTTTCAGGGTCCTCTGTAACATACCTGAAGCATTCATCTTTGTTCAAATCCTCATGAACCAGAGCAAGCTAAGCAGAAAAAATATATGAAAGTATATAGAAGCCAAAGATGTGTATTTACTCTTGTCTACATGAACTTCTACGATGAGAGTGCTTGTGTGAAGTTCTTACCTTCACTGTAAATGATACATTTAAATAAATAACAAAAAATGTTCTTATAATTCAATATACAGTAGAAGTTGAGACAGATCAACCTTAGTCTAAGTGTTATTGATATGGAATAGAAATGCAAGCAGGGGAAAAAAAAGATCGGATCCTTAGACATTGTATGTTGGTGAAGCTGCAGTTATTATCCTACAAGTAACATAGGTTTTTGAAAATTCAACTCAAAACACTGACATAAAAATCTGTCTGTAGAAGTTTTTTCAACAATTTAAGATGATCCTATGTTTAAATGGCTATTATTTTTTATTCCTTTTTGCATCACAGTATATAAGCATCCATTACCAGTAAAAACAAAAAATAAACCCTACTGTTTTCATTGGCTTTTCTAATTTTTTAATACAATCACTTTTCAGAGCAACTCATAAACTGACTATGTCAAAACTTCTCACTTCAGATCAAAGTCAAAACACAACAACTACAAAAAGTTTCATAAAATAATCATGTCTGAAACAACTTTAAAAGCCAGCTCCTTTCTGACTCAACTGTACTGTTCAGATGTAATTTTAAGTTTACGTGAGAAAGAGGAGACAAATTTTGTCTCTCCTGTGAGGTGATGGATTACTTTCTAAGCCATGCTCAGAAACATACTTGAAGAAAACATTAATTTACAGAGAGATCTAAATCTGATTTTTTTATTCTCATCTTTTTTCTTCTACAGCCATGAGAGTGCTTGTGCAGGTTTCTTAAGGTCCGTTAGTAAGTCATATTTTTAAAAAAATAAATGCATCAATAGCACAGAGTTCTTAAAGTGCAATGAAAAAGCCCTGCAACTTAGTGCTACCTGTAAGAGGTATCTACCAGTATCCCACTACATTCCTGTCACAAGACTCCTGTCAGCATGTGCAAACTGAAAGACCCGCTTATTGTAAAACTTCGGAGTAAAATTGGTATGCAGCTTATCAGTCATGGGGTAAAATAATTATTTTTGAAAAGAATGACATCCTTATTACAGGGATGGAGACAAAAGGGTGAGAACTCATGTACACACTTCAGTGAGTGAGCACAGCAAAATAAAAAAAAAAATATTTTACTGGGACATTTAAACTTTTGCATACTATTTAATTGTATTTTATTTACAGTGATAGTATTGCATGATTCCTGGGTATAGCTTGTAACTGCAGTGAGAGGGATTTTTCTACTACTCATTTATATGGAAAAAAATGCTACTGTTAAAAAATTAGGTTAGGAATATTTTATGAGAGTAAGGAACTGCTGATTTAAAAAAAATTAAAAAATTATATCTTCTCTCTCTGGCTTGCGGTATTGTACATTTGCCTATATACTCATCAGACAGAACTGAATTGCCAATAGCAACAGATTTTCTGCTGCTGATGGGTGGCTTATATATTGTGAAGATGAAGGAAGCTCAGGATCTGACTTCAGTAGGATCACCAAAGTGGATAGCATGGGCCAACTAGGAAAAAAAAAAAAAAGTCCCTTGCACTTCTCACAATTGGGAACTACTGGGAACTACCTTTTATGTACGTGGCTAGGGGCAGCATTTGGCAAAATAACCTTGGATCCAAGATAAAATGTCATATACATTCCATATGTTGAAAATATTAATCAGGGGAATGTTTCATCTCTGAGGGAGAGAGATCTGGTATCAATGTTTTAGCAGACTGCCAGGACAAACTCCTCTCTTAATCAACAGGTGTTTTGGAACATGAGGGTCTATATATAGCTGAATATTTGCATAAAATGAGGAATTATCGCCATCATTTAGACTAAACACAGCAATATGGGTGTTAGACCTTTTCAAAGTTTTCTTCACCAGCTTTTCCCTTCCCCTCTAGCAGCACTGTCAATAATGAAGATGTGTTTTAAGTATAGCAATGAACTCTATTACCAATTATGAATTTTATAGAAGTTATGCTGAAATCTTATTGCATTCTCCAATATAGTAATGCTTTGGAGCAAAATGTTGAAGCCTGTTGTTATTACTTACTACATATGAAAACAGAAGTAATGCTAGTTTAGTTTAACAGCTTCCATAAGAACATACTCACTTTTGATATTTTAGTTTAAATTTGCTTTTTAGAAAATTAGTAAGAAAATCTCCTACTATTTAGGGAACAGGAAAATAAGTTGAAACTCTGATGAGACCACAGCACATTCTGACATCTAGTATCACTTCACAAGACAAAACAAAACAAAAAATCCCACACCTTGCAAAGAGATATTTTATGAAGCTCCTAGTCTTTATTTACAAAATATGAATATCGAGCATGCTGCCTGCTGAGTAGCTTTTAACTCTTCAAGTAAGCATCACGATGCAAACATTTGAAAAGCTATTTCATTTTAGGGAGAAGGACAGCAAGAAAAAGGGTCAGATCCATGTAAATCTTATCAGCACGTATTTTAGCAAAAGGAGGAGAGTATGTAAATATACATACAGCAAAGGATTTTACTAGCACAAAGACACACCTTCAAAGAAATTTAAACACTAATTTTTGAAGGAATAGATTTTTCTGTGATCTATTTGCTTAAATCTTTGCTAGTAAAGTAGAAGAAAAAATCTTCCCTCGTTTCATTGAATTCCTCCCTAGACATCACTTTTCTGGCCATTTTGATCTTTCTGTTCCAAGATAACTTCAAATGGGAGACAGGAACAGAAGGAAAGTCTGTTTAATTATCACTCTGCACACGTTGCCATCTTTACCCACATAGAGGAACGCAGGAAGAGGCTCTCACATCCTCCAACACCCGCTCTCAGTTGGCTCAGTCATTTGTGAAATGTTTGCCAGTCTCTCTACTAACTACTCTGAACAAACACAGCAGCACGCTGGGTGAGCATTCAATATGAATGGGGCGAAAGAACATGTAGAATAATTTCCAGCACTTTCCTCAGGAAAGCATTTTATTTTAGCTGTTTTCATTTGAAAACAGCAAGAGATCCTTCCTCCCGAAAAATATTCCTGTTGCATGAATTTCATTAGCATAGCTAGATAACTCTGACTGGATACCAAATGGTATGATTTACATTCCCGTATATACTTTCTGCCATATGTCCAGGAGTTGGATGTATCCTCTATATATTATAGTCCTGGCTGATTCATCTACAGCCAAGCGTTCAGAAATGTGTGCTTATGGCAAAGAGTAAGGGTTTCCGTGTCAGTCAGTTTTATTTGTAAAGATGAAGAAAATGACTGGCTTATAAATGTCAGAATCAACTGAAGTTTCCCTTTGATTTCTCATTTATACAGGATAATAAAAATACATCACATATTACAGAGAAATAAGTGATAACTCCACCAAAATTGTGGTTTTCTCTGTAGAAATAAAAACAAAGCTGTAACTATTTTCCATACATTTAATATTTAAATTGATTTTGTTAAAAAAAATCATAAAAATGAATATACAGAATTTATCCCTCTGCAACATATTGATTTTGATGATTTCCCATCATAAAAACATTTCCATAGGCTACAAATACCTGAAATCTTTCTTTGAGAAAGTACAGATTTGCAAAACATATCCTAAATTGACCAGTGGCATAAACCATAAAGTAAAATAATGCTTAGACTGTCTACTGTGTTCAGCATCTGGTAAGTTAACATGTTTAGTGCTTTAGCTTTGACAGCACCAAAGAAGGTATTTCTGAGAAAACAGAGATACAAAAGATGAATCATAAGTTTTTGCAAATTGATATCATATTAAAAGTGAGATTTAAGAACTATCGAAAGAAGCAGCTTTGGGTTCAGTATCTAACATTACCAGAAAAGTGAAATTCCCATGAAGCAGTGCTCTATCACCATGGCAACCTTGCAAGGTAACACAAAAGAGTTCATCTTTATGCAATGAAGTTTTATAAAATCTATCATTCCAAATGTGACAGCATGTGCTATCTTTTGGGTCTGCTGTGACACCACAAGGCATAGGAGTTATTAAATATAACCAATGCCTCATTTATTACCAGTCAAAGAAGTTACCTTTTAAATGCAAATGTTTAAAATTAAAATGAAGGGTTTAATCAGTAAAACTTCACAACCTTAAATTACCATAGGGAAAGCAACAATATCAGCTTTCCCCACATTGTATTTTAAATACATTTTTAATATATTAATCCTAAGATCAGTGCTAATTTTTGACAACTATGACATGACCTTTAGAAGTAAAACTAATAAAAGCAGTATGACCATTGCCTTTTGAAATAAACCCCTATAATCTGAAAGCATAAAAGCTATACTAATAATTGATTACAAACAGAATTACAGTGCAACCTAGAGAGCATGTCATTAGTAATTCTCAAGACTCCCTTTTTTCCACATAAATGTAGTTTATTAAACTTAAAACATGTTTGAGAGCAAGGTTACCAGGCAAACTGCCTCAAGTGCTCCAGGTTAATTCCATTCATGTTATTTTCTACCGAATGTCTAATTGTGAATGACTCTTCCTATTGATCTCTTGCCTGCATCAATAACTTTTTTTCCATCTCTATGAACCACACATGGAGAAAAAAAAAAAAAAACTGTAATAGATTTTTTGTACAGAGGCTGATGTCTCTTTTTTTTTCCTCAAATGTCATTTGTTATTTTGAAAAAGCATACAAAACAAAACGTCCAGGAATGAAATGAAACTATGCAAATTCCAACAAATCAAAAACTTTCAAAATACTATGTTGAAGTTCTTATTTTCCTAATGCCTTTTTTTTTTTCTCCTTTCAATTTGTTTAAGTCTAGACAAAGGTATTTTAAATGATTTAAATGACCTTTAGGATTTCAGAACATGCACAATGCTGGCTTAGTGAATGTAAGCAAAGTCCACAAGTAACCTCACGAAACTGCACCATAAAAAGAACATTTTTTTATATATATATTTTTTTCTCCTCATATCGGGGTATAAGTGTAACTCAGGTATGGATTCAATAATAGAATTATACAACCTGATGTGGCTTGATTTCAAAGATTTTTTTCCTAGGTTAGTATGACTATTAGGCATGTATCTTGAGCAAATGTCTTTGTAATGTCAGCAATAGAATTTACATTCTTCAGAAATAACCTGTTCAAATAGAACTGAGGTTTTGATAATAAGTAGACTATGAAAGGTACAGGTGTACTTTCATAATAAATATAGCATATGATCTTAATAAGGACAGAAAGTCAAAATTATCTGCAGATCCATCTCCTCATCTAAGCACTTTTGAATTCCAAGTAACTTCATTAGGCAGAAAACAAACGAACAAACAAACAAACCCAACAACCAGACAGAAATGTTTTGTAAGCACAAGACAGCAATTTTCCAGCTTTGCTGTACCCTTTCAAAGGATTCTGATGACCAAAAATAATAATAATAATAATAATAATAATAGTTAAAAAAAAGTACTGTTGTAGCCAGTTTCCTGATACTTATTCCAGCAGACATATGGGCTTCCTGGCACCACTTTACATTACAGTACAACAGAGAAAGGCCTCTCTGAAGAAGCACTTCTTCACATGAATCCCTGGATGCAGTAATGGGACATTCATCTTCACATAATTTGTCTTAAGTGTCTTTGAGGTGGCTCTAAATTCAGCTGGCGTTGAATTATCTCTTGATAGAGTTCATGAAACAGTACAATGTTCCATAAAATATACCTGTTAGCTGTCTTGCTCTTAGATTCACCCCGCTTGCCTTCTAATTGTTCACATAAACACAGGGTTTTGTAAATATGTAGCTAAGATCTCAGTGTTAAAAGTCTCAATCAACATTGAAAAAAAATCACACACAAATTAAAGAACAATACAAAAAGTCCGTAAACTACAACTGCAGCTTTCCCTCCTTTCATAGAAAATATCTTGAAAGCCTTATTACTGCTCACATGTGCCTAATGCCACTGCTAAGATTTCATGTTGAAGCAGATGTGAATTGTGAACAAAGACCCACCCACATTTATCAAAGTTTTGCTCTTCCTTCTCCATAGAAAATCTAAATGGGAAAGATGAAAACATCAAATATAGTAACTTGGCTTTGGGTTGCAAGACCTAAAACTCATTTCATTATTCCCATATTATAATATTAAACTGCTCAGACATCTTATAAATAACATATTTCTTCTTCTTGAAATCATCTCTTTACAAAATACATATATATATACTTTTTTTAAAAAAAAAAAGGATACAAGTTATTCAGATTAAAAGTCATAGTTAAAGCTTTTTAGTTTATAGCAACCAAAACTGGACCATTGAAAACTTGCTTAGCACACCTATGTTTTTCCTTGCATCATACACCAAAGCCCTTCTTGGTTGACTGCAACTGCTTTCAGGAAAAGAATAATAGATAACCAGAACCAAGAGTCAGCTAACTCTGAGAAACTTCATCTTAACAAGAACATATTCCCAGCTCTAAAAGCAATTTCATCTCTGTATTGTCAATATTAAAGCTGTATTTTAAGTAATATAATATTGTATCTTTATCTGCATTCTGATTTGAATAGAGTAATTAACAATAACTTCTTAGTGTCTTTGATTAAGAAATAATTTATATAACTTGCTGAACTTAATAATTCCACAAAATCATCTACTTTCTCTAACGTAAATTTGTGACCTACTGTGTTTTTGTTACTAGGGCAGTTTGTGCATGCTTTTGCAAATACTGTAACTGCTAAACAGCAATTTTCTTGTTACATACTTCACATATGAAAAAATAAAGAGAAAATTTATAATATACGTGGTTTTTAAATCCATATAATCCATAACATTAAAAATAATAACAGTGAACAACAAACCTCATTTTAATTAATAGGAGTTTTGCCATGGACTTCAGTAAGGCTAGGATATTGCTTTAGAGTATTTAACCAATAAATAAGATTACAGACAGATTATTCATTTAAAGTAGAGTTAAGCCTACTCCATAAAGCTCAGAAATAAAATTTCAATATATTTAATGTTCTGATATATCTGTTGTGTACATTTTGAAGTGTTCAGGATGCAAATATACCGAGGTCGTAGTCTGAGACTTTCTTTTCTGTAAATAAAGGTTGCTATGTGTTAGTTATAAAAAAAGTAATCTGACTGTAAATATAAATTTATTCATTTCAAAAAAGAATTTATTTCCTGAAATAATTCCACTAAAAAGGCATTTATGTAAACAAAAATTAGTGACTGAGTTTTATACTATTCAATTACCGCTTCATTACATAGATAATGATAAATCAATTTATAACAAACATTTAAAAACTACACATTTTTCTAGATTATCCCACAGCTTAATGTATTCTTTCATGACATAACATACCAGAGCCCAAAGTCTTACAGTCTTAGCCCTAAGCTAAAAATATTCCTTTAGCAGCTATCGGCTATTTCAAGGCTTATATTGAAGGACATATATTTTCATATCTCAGCAGTGGAGAAGAGCAATGCATAATAAAACAAGGTCATGGCAAAGCAATACTGCAAATGAAAAAAAGATATATATATATATATTAAATCAATGCTAATATTATCTATATTGATGACCCTTTTCATCACCATCACTCTGAACACGAAACAGATTTCTACCATATGAGCTTGCCAATAATATTTGTGGACTGGAAGAAGGAGAGCAGGTGCTTTCTTTTTCTTACTTTTTTTTACAAGTAATTCAGTGTTAAACACAGCACTCACAGTTTACCACATGAGCAGATTAGTAGCTGACATAATATCTGGTTTCATGGCACAAGATTGGCTTTTATACAATTATATCCAATCCTTTTATAATAAACAATGCCACAGCCAAAACTGATCTCCCTTATAAATTTAGAGCAAACAGTTGTTATTCCCAAGAGATGGCATACAAAAAAAAAAAAAATCCTGGTGCAAGGGTACTGAGTTTCATGTATTGGCATCCCAGCAGCAGCTCTACCAAAACTTCATCACAGAGGTAGCAACAACACTCTTCGGGAACTTCTGCCAGTTGAAAATGTCTGCTTAGAAGAAAGATGCCTCTCAAAATTACTGGTCTACCTTTGATAGCCTCTTTCAGCTCTTGACCACAATGGACTTACTGCTTGACATATCTTTGCCTGCACTTCTACCAGAGTAAAAAGACGTAAAATAATGAAAACAATACTGGCTTTTCTTCTGTCTCTATTTCCATATATGACAGGTAATTAATTATAACCACTTATTGACCATCAGCTCACAGCAGTGTGTGCTTTTTTTCTTTAAGACCACTGAAAACTAGATGACATAAATAGTTTAATAATAAGAGGTGGAATTACAATATTAAATATATATTAGCTGCCATTTGATAATATAATCCATATGCAAATCATCAGTAGATTTTTAAGACATTTTCCCCCAATCCTCTTTACTAACAGGATTTTCTTCAGGAAAGTATCATTAAGTCATTACAAGCTGATCTGTAATTCTAGAAGCTCACCTTTCTCCACTTGCAGAAGGCTACATTTGACAGCTAAAGCAAAACCTCAAATTTTTGTTTACAATATGATATGCCAGACTAAATGCACTGCATAGCACCTTATTCAGCAAACTTCAATTTTCACACTTTTACTGGTTTTATAATAGCAGACGAGTCCTGAACTTCTGAGTACTGGAAGGGAAGTAATTTTACACACCACATAATCTTGGCTGATCCAAACCTTAAATCTTTTCTGAATGTGTCTCAGTCACAATAAAAGATTGAGTATGCAAGATCATACAGTCACTCTGGTGGTTCTGCTGTCTGTGGTGGGTCAACCTGGCAGTGACTCTGCTCAAGGCTTCATGCTACTGCCCAGTGTTACTCCCAGCTTTGGTCTTAGCCATGATGTAAATATTTCACATATTGCTGTAATCTTCATTGTTTTACGAATTCTTTCCAGACACTCAGCAGATGAGTAACGAGAGGTCAGAGCCCTAATAAAGACCTTCTCCACTATTTATATACTAATCAAATCATAATATATCTCACATTTAAATGTGTTTCTATAATTCAGGTTAATAGTCCATAACTAAGTGCCATTAAAATTATAGGTGCATTTTTAAGCTACTTTGAAATAAAATGTTTTAACAGATTTGAATTCAAAGAGAACAAACAAAAGCTAACAAAGCACACTCAGGACTATGGCCACAGCCGTACCTTCTTAGCATTTTTGTGTTCAATGCCAAAATTTAGATCTTTGCATATTCACAACCTAGGCTGCAATAACCACAGTTTAGACCTTTGCTCATCAACTTCTTCACAGATACAGGCATTTCCAGCACTAACATTCTCCCAGCACACAAAGGCACTTAGTATTTTCACATGTATTGTAGAACAACCCTGCATGCTAAGCCAAGCATTGTAAATTCTCGCTGGTACAGTCTCTTTAGTAGTTAAGTTAGATCTCTACTAGTATTACAATGCTTAGGTCCACCTTGTAAAGCCTTTACTACCAAAGGATTTTTTTTTCTTTAAAATTAATGGTAAGAAAGTCTGGCTGCCTTTGGATGTATAATTCAATTTGAAGAATTTAAAAAATGTTACTGAAAATCACCCCTATTTGCCAAAAGGCTGACAAGCTATTTGCACAAAACCATTGAAAGAATTCTGGGAGATGTCAATAATGAATAGGATAACTGTTCTCCAGCTTGATAACTAAAGAGAGCTTGCTGATAAATTTTAAACACATTCAGCATGCTGTATTGTGTTCTAGAGTCACTTTACATAGCCATCACTCCTGGATTTATACAAAAAGTAGTTCTTAAATAGTACTACTTCTGTTTCAGATCAGTAGACATTTTAATGCCTGTAAGTAACATTTGTACATTTATATACCAATTCCTCATAAAGTTTTTAGACGTAAAATATCAAGAGTTGTTTTTGTTTGTTTGTTTGGCATTATCCATGTTTGGATATAAAAATTCAATGCCTTTATTTAAAGGAATATAAATACTTGGACATTAAATTAAAACACATTATTTTATGGCATAACATATGCTCTACCCATTCCCTTTTTCTTCTACATTCTCTTCTTTTCCACCGTTATGAAAATATTGAGATTTGAAGCATTTGTGCCCCTCAAGGTCTTTATGCTTTTAATACTGTGGTTTCGGTATAGACATATAGACGTAACCAGATACCTAACCCCACATGTTAGACTTAGGTACCTTCATACTTTTAGAAAGCTATCTGAATACATATCTAATGATTATGTTTTGGAGAGTCAGATTTTATTTTGACTATTTTCGTTTATTTAAGGTTAAGCTATACAAAACCTCATGAAAATTTTGGTGGAAATGGACAGAAGCTCTGTTTAAAGGAAGGAAGTCAAAAACAGTTTAACCTCATCTCTTTCTAGCTTGTAGAATCAGCCATAGCAATTTTTTTCTCTTCTCTTATGACTTTTTATGCTTGTTATCTCTTTTACTACTACTGTCAACTCCTGGATGGCATGAGTGCACTCTGCTACTTAATCTTGCCCATGGACCTAATCTTGTTAGGCCAATAGGCCAAATAGGCCTCTGCTTAAGACTTGGAGGTCTTGGATTTTTGTCTTCATTAGCCTTTCTGTCTAGATATAGACCTACTTCAAAATATCCTTCTTCTCAACTGGTCTGAAAGTATGCATGATAGACAGTTCTCTTTAATTCATTATATTTGAAAAGATTCTTTGCTGATATACCTGTGATGATGCTATCAAGCCTATATATTTAGTATTAGTTTCAGAAATATTTCAGAGTTAAAATATAGCACTGAGGGGAAGAGGATGGCTGAAGGAACCCCCTTCCTCTCCCCCAAAAATATTGTTATGAAATTAATATAAATAGTTTTGTTATCAAGTCAGTTATGAATTGGAGATATAAAAGCATTGGAGTTGAAATGTCTTGACAAAAGTAAAGCATTGTTAAACTCTGATCATATATCAAAAGTGACCAATATGCATAGGCAGTGTTCTTCTTTTAAAAGATTAAATGAAGAAGTAGGTAGCTTGCACTAGGCAGATCTTCCATGTCTCTCCAGCAGTTTTCGTTATGTTCAGAACCCAAGCAAGGATACTGGGATATTGAAGGATTGCCAGGTCCAGGTTTTGCACTTCTAAATTGTGGTCCACTCCCATACTGACAGCTCTTCCCAGTTCCCTTTCTGTTACTTCTGAACTTTTCATCCTCTAACAAAGTGGATGGATGGTTGGTTTTATTAAAGACTTGTCAGTCCTAACAGAAAATAAGATAACTTGGGAAGAAAAAAAAATAAAAGAAAAAAAAAAGGAAAAAGAAGAAGAACTACGGGTTTTTAAAGCTTTTGGTGCAGCTACCCTACATTTCTCTTATTTGTGGGAAGGCAGTAGGAGAAAATAATGGAATAATACAACTTTTATGTGTGTATTTCTGTAGCTCTTCATGGCATCACTGAGACTTTACAAACAGAAGCAATTTTCAAATCTGTCTAGAAACATATTTTGTTTCCAACATATTTATCTTCTAACATATTTATATTGGGCTACTAAATTTCCCTGTATAATTTTGCACTTAATTTCTTAGCTTTTCAGGGGAAAGTTTTGGTCAAGTAACCCAGGAAGTGCTCCCCTTACTACCTTGTGCCAAACTTCTGTCCTCTCACAGCACAAGCATCTTGCATCATGCCACATGCATTTAGTCAGCAAAGTACTTCAGAAAAGAAAGATACGTTGTCATACAACAATGAAATACCCTGTCCTTCAGGAAACAGGAATGAGAAATTCATCAAGTTTTAGTGAAGTTTGTCAGCTTTACTCACCCTTCTCATATTCCCTGAGGTTTTTACTTAGGATAAGGAAAAAACAAAAAAAAGACTTCCTCTCAGTCCATATTCACACCGTTGTCTTGATCACAGAATAACTAAATACTTTCAGTGAATGATAATTAAGTCCCCCTGTAATCCAATTAATGTTTTGTCTGTCTCCACACACGCAGTGGTTTTTTTCTTAGACCATAGAAACCCCGATCATTACTCACTTTGGAAAAAAAGAAAAAAAAAGAAAAAAAAAGAAAAAAAAAGAAAAAAAGAAAGAAAAAAAAAAAGAAAGAAAAAAAGAAACACAAAACAAGGCAAAAGGAAAAATAGCCCAAACATAACCATAAAGAAAACTAAAATGCAGAATAGAAATGCTAATCTAGGTAAGGATACACAATGTAATTTACCCAGCAACATGGTTCAAAGTTTTCTCTTCTTTCCTCTGTGTTACTACTGATAAAAATTCTCTTCCAAAACCATATTCATTGGCAGTACCATGTATCTGTATTTCTTCTGAATGCCTATTTACAGACAAAACCCCTTCAATAAGCTCAAATAAGTACTCCAAGGGGCTCCACTCAGAGCTCCTAAAAATAAAGGAATCTTGTTTCTGAATCAAAGTCAGAGATTCTAGTGTACAGAAAAACTTTTTTTCAGCATGAACAACATGACTAGCCATGGCAATAGTCGTGACCGCTCTTCACTGATAAACAAACACCCGCTGAACGTCAGTAGATGCAATAAGAGCAAAACAGTCATTGAAAAACATACTTCAAAGTGTAAGGTTCATGCTTCAACTGCGAGTTAGGTTTCTCTCTGTCCCTCAGCACAATGGCAGATGTTCTGCAACCATGAATATACCAGGGCTTAGAAGAGGGATTCATCCATTCTCCTGCTAAACAGAGACTCTGAGAAAACAGAGGCAACAAAAGATAAAATAAACCTATATATATATCTTATATATTGCAAATATGAAGGAAAACAGGTTGATTTTTTTTTTCTTCCCATGCATTCATTTATGTGAAGGTGAATATTACTAGCCAATGTAAATAATAGAATGATCTAATTGTAGCTGCTAGAAGGTTTCTGTTTGTTTGTATTTGCTGTCAATTTCTGTATCTCAGCTTTCAAAAATATGATAGCATCCCTGTAGTGACATTTCAATATGCCCCTTCTGAAACAATTCTACTAAATTAATTATCTGAAAATAACAGATGCTGCAAGTTGGGAAAGATGACATTGAACCCAAGCAGAAAGCTGCTCACAGAGCATCTGAAGTCGGCAAACTCGCCATACAGCAGCACAGTAGGAACTATGGACATATATTTGAAATCTGGTCATCTGGGTGGCACTGGTACAGTTTGAACACATTCCATAGATGTGAAAAAATTGTGTTCAGGATTTTTTTAAGAGAGCAGACTGAGTGTCCTGTTTCCCACTTGCTTATGGCTTTTCCCAAAGAGAAAGTGTACTGATGGATAAGTTCCAGCTTCATTAGGAGGGCCAGAGGTGGATTAAAAGATGAAGATAGATGTGGTGAAGAGAAGGCCTCCTATTTACTACACACAGAGCTGCTTCCATATTATATATTGAATAATTAGAGAATAAAATAAGAAACTTGTAGCAGATAGGGTTTGTTTTGTTTTGTTTTTGTCCAAGTGATAAAGCTACTGTATTCTTCCCAGTGGCACACACTCAGCTGTCTGTCAATATATTTCACCCATTATATTAATAAATTGTTAATCAATAACAGGATGTTAAAAACCCAATGTCAGTTGACCTACAAGGTGTGAAACTGGACATTAGTAATGATGTGTACCTTGGCAATCAGCATTCCTCCTCCTTTCTGATGGTTGACATGTATTATCAGGGAAAAGTTTTGACTAGAAATATTCTAACTTTACTGAATTAAATAAACCCTGCTTTTTTCATGTGTTCATGGAGAAACTGCAAACTCCCATTTGTCTTCTTTAATTTTAGCAAATAGCAGGATCTCTTCCTGGCTACAGTAAAACTGAAGATTAATGAAGTATTTGAAGTCTTCATGAATAAAGATCATTCTGATGTAGAATAATAAGTCCTTCACTAAAACAGCCTATAATTCCACCCTCTCCTTTTGTGTGAGCATACTGCAGCTAACAAGACTATTTAACTCACAGCGAATATACAATTGAATTGTGAGGTTCAAAGAGAAACTAAATATTAGAAGACTGGGTTCAGTCTTTAAATTAAATCCCTGTGTCCTAAGAAGCTGGCATCTTTCTTCTGCCTAACTCATAGCATTCTTATGGACTGCTTTAGCCTCTGTTTTTTGTTTTTTGTTGGTTTTTTTTTTAATTTTATGGATTAGATCACAATTTCTGTTCCTTGTTTAATTTGTCAGCTTTGCATAGGCATTTTTCCCTTTATCATAGAACAAAATGAACAGCTCCAGTTTTGCTGCACTGATGTGGGCACACAAATAATTGACAAAAATGTTTCGCCCAGCTTTAGCTGGCATAGCAAGCACTGTGTAACACGGTAACCTCATTTCTGGAAGACCCCCACACACTATTTAAATGTGTTATGTGAGTCTGTGTAGAATGAAAATGTTGAATGACATAATTTTCTTGAAATTTAGATTACACATAGTATTCAATATAAGTTACTGAAAAGACCAAAATGTTGATTACACCAAAATGTTGAATTTATTTGTGGAAGAGCTAGACAGAACTTTGAGAAAGATCGATGACTTTTGATGCATACTTTCATGCATGTTGGAGGTTCCTCTATGAATGTTTCAGTTTTCATTTTAGGTTCCTACTTAAGAGAATGCTTTGCATATTTGTTCCGGTTAGTCCATAAGGAATGTTACAGCCTGATTTGGTGTTTTGGGGGACTCGGTGATACATAATTTCATCTATGTAAGAAATATGATAAAATTATTCCTAGTAAAATGAGTCTGCTGGTTTTGAAGTCTGACAATTTTCTTACATTACCACAGTAATTTCTCCATTATATGTGATTCATAGGCTTCAAGGCCAGAAGGGTTGTTTTTGATTATCTAGTCTTATTTCCTGCATAATACAAATTACAGGCTGTCAACATAAGAGACCTTCTTTTTAAGCAGTTTAGTGACTAAGATCCTAGGAAGTGTACTTTTAGTTTTTCTAAAGCCTGCTCTTCCGACTTTGTTCTCAAGAGTACACCAACTAGGTAGAGAAGTATAGGCACATTCTTGCCTCCCAAGGTGGGTAATTAGCATGACCTAGATATGTGTACATTTTTGAGAGTTATATGTACTTATTAAAAGATACAGAGCTTATACAAATCTTGTAGGTGTTCTGAAAAGGAAAATATTAATTACACTTTTGTATTACTTCCATAACAGCTCAATAAGAACAGAACTTTTGAAAACCAGTTTCTTTAACAGGACTATCCATTTCAGGAACAATGCAAGGTACAAGTCTCTCATCTAGTTTAGAACAATGAATAAAAATCAAATGCATGTATTTTCCTGGAAGAGAAAATAAATGACACATAATAGTGATTTATGGATGCAGATATGGCAGTCATTTTTATTATATATTTTCATTATTGAAAACTTGAGATACTGGCATTTCTGAGAGGTAACGTATGAAGCATAGCAAAACTGAATGGTTTCAGGGCACTTTTATCTATCTGCATTTGCACATATATTCTGAATGCAGACACGTGTGTATGTTAAATGTGTATATGCCATTAAAAATTGTAGAGGAATTTGTCCTTTTAGAATTGGAGTTTTACTCTACATATTCTATGCTTCTTAATAGTTTCAGTAGGAATAGAGGAATTCTTCACAGTTGTCTAAACAGCTCCTTTCTTTGCTCTGAGGGGATATGTAGCAGTAGACTAACAGTGGGGCTCAGGTGGCTCGATGTTAATGTTCAGAATATGACTCGCCATAGATCTTTTTCTTAGTCTAATATATGATGTATGGATAGATATGAATGTGTATCTCCTATACAGAAAAATATGTAGTACAAAAGTCATAAATTATGAGTTTCCAAGATTACCTTTGTTGCTCCAATCCTGCACTCAGATACTTTTATATGTTTTTTTATGAGGTCTAAGTCTTCTTCCAAACCTTATACAGTTACAAGAATGGACAGGATCCTTATTTGAATAATTTATTGCAGAGGACTACAGTGCCAAAAGTCACACACACAAAAATCAGTTCATGACTAAAACAGACACAGCTGTGTTTGAAGGTTCATATTGATGTAAGCACCTTCAGGTACCTCCAAAATTTATAGTCTTCACAAGTATTCAGGTGAAATGAGAACATAACTTGTCCAACACCTGTACCACAGTGATCTGGGGATGTTCAGATATGTAGATTAAAATTAAAATAGAATAAGAATTTTGTGACCTCTCACATCATCCTTGTGGTGATGTAAATATTCACCAGTGTTACAGTTCAACATAATAACTCCTAAATAACTCTACTAAACTTGAAAACTATATGACTAGTCAGTAGCCACAGTTAATACTAATAATATCATACATCCATTTAAATTGCGCATCTTTTCACAGTGAAAACAGCATTGCCAAAAAAGCATTTGGCTCTAAATTTAACTTACACGTTGTTTTGCACAGGTTCAATAGTAAAATCACAAGGATAGTCATTTAAGAAAATTGTATCTCATGTGCTTGCAAAATTAGTTTTCAAAGGTGATTTGCCTGTAACTGAGCTTGGTGATTTTCTGAAGATTCCTTAAGGACTTGTGCAAATACTAAGTGTAGTACCTCATAAGACCAAGTTCTTAAGCACAGTCATTAACTGAAAATACCAAAGGACCAGCTCCTTGTATTACTAGCAAAATGTCTGCGATGCCCTTTTGAGAGGGAAAGTGCTTATCTAGCACCTTCGCGATATAATCCAAGTTCTTCTTAATACAGATATTCAGGGTGATTGAACAGGGAAATCAGGCAAATTATTTTTAATCCTACAAAGGTGTTGCTATAGAGTGAGAGTGGGCTTATATAATTACCCGTATAGCCTGTCAGAAATCATTCTGCTAGGGTTTCCAGTTCCAATTCAGAAGCACATTAATGGTCACAGGAGGAAATTTAATCTCCTTCCCTTTGGGTGTATACTCCTTCTGAAAATGGGCTAACAATAGCTTGTGGTATTAAACACAGGCCAAACTTGGTAAGTATGGGTAATTACAGTAAAAATTTACTGGCCTATACTCACTTACTGCTAAATTTTGCTTTCTCAATAGCCTATTCTCTGTCTAAATAAAGACAGATGAAAGGGTTTAGACCCAGCAGATTTTATTTCCTCACCATTCCTTTTCTGCCCCAAATCACACCTCACCCCCATCCCCAGTACCAATATAAAGAGCCTAGTCAAGTCAATTCTGTAATGCCAACATCACAGTTATCTGAGGTTGCCTCTCTAAAGCTTTAGGAGGTACCAGTGAATCAGTCCAGACATTTCCCTTTCTTAGGAATAAAGCTCCACTTTAAGCAGGCAGCAAGATGTACTGGAGTCTCTAAATCACATTAACATGTTACAAAAGGAGACTTTAAATGATATGTGTGTGTGTACTCATCATAAAATTAGTGTGGGTATCAACAGCAAACAAATAAATATAGCTGATGTTACTTCTTTCAGTAGAGTAAATGATTCCAATAAAGAGATTTAATTGCTTTCCTTCCTCCTATGCCTGAAAGAAAAAGATATTTTGATATCAGGTTAGTATGCATGAAAATCATTAAAAGAATGATGAAAGTGCCACTTTGCAGCAAATTCCATGGTCCATTGTCCAGGCTCAATTCCTATGAAAGTTTTCTCCTTTGTGCTTCTGAATTTCCCAGTTCACTGCACAGTTTCAATGTTCTACCGATACTTAATTGCGCTGGGTGGTTCCTGAAGTGAAGTTAGAAAGTTACCTTCAAGCAATTAAGAGTGACAGGGTTATGGAAGGTTTGGAGTATCAGGAAAGACGCATATCAGTGCAAACTATGTTGGTTAATTAAAAGATTTTAAAGGAGACTGGATAATTCAAATTTTCTTTTATTTCTAAGTAGCTTGGCATACTATTACAGTCATGGAAATATAAAGTACCATAGAGTTAAAAGAGTATGTTAAAAGTTTTGTGCACAGCACTGTTACTTCACAGGAACAATTAATTCTGATGAGACTGTTTACATATCTTTTTCAAATCTTTTATGGGGAGTCATTCTTGGTGGAAAGATATTGTTACGATGTACATTTAGAGAGAATAGTCCAAATTTTCACTTATATTAGTACAGAACTATGGAATTTTTCTTAAAACTTCTTAATTCTCATTAAATTTAGCTTTTTTAGAGATTGTCATAGTTTTCTACTGAATTTATTAAGTATAGATGTAGACAAATCATAGACATTTTTGAAAATTCTTCTCCTTAGGTCTCTGGCCTCTTTCTCCTTAACTGGTGAAACTCCACTGAGTGTGATTCTGATCAGATTTAATTCAACTGAGATTTCTACTATAGGTGAGACGTACAATCTCCAATTACTTTTTGGTTTTCACTGAAATAATAGAAATTAGAGTCTGTTTGGCTTAAATTGTTTAGTTGCTATTTGTAGATAGCCAAGGACTGACTTTATTCCCTGATTCTGTGTAAACCCTCTAAATTATCTCAGTTCAAATCCAGCAGTGAGCTTTTCGAACAAGCTGCCCTCACCTAGGATGTATTATGATGTGAAGAAGTACAGAGAGTCAAGGAAGTCCTCAGTCCATGTTTTGCTCTATCCAAGAAAAAGCTAGATACGCTTAAGAAGACATGCAACTGAGTGCATGTCAACAGAGCAGCAACAGAAAACTAATATGCCATGATACAGCTCAGTGCTGTACCAAGCCTTTTACATGGCTTCTGGAGTCTTGGTGGCTCAGGTCAAGGAAGGCTGGAGGATGCATGACTCTCCGACTCACTTTGGAACAGCACAGAGAAAAACAGGTGAGGATAGGCTTCTCAACAATCCTATTAAGTTCAGACAGCATAAGAAGTCAAAAATGTCTAAATTCTTTACAAACAGAACAAAAATGAAAGTCATCATAACAAGGTGAACTAGTGGTGGTACATATTCAGTTAATGACTGAATTCCACTTAATATGATTTTAGGGGAGGTTAGTGGCACAAGGTTCTGTTTGTGTTGCATGAAACAAGCACTACACCATGATCTCTAAAAATTGCTTAGCTATAATATATAATTTTAATACAATTGTTCAAAGATTTATTCATCTTATTTTATTTTTTCACTGCCTTATTTTTCTAGTTGTCAACTGCATTATGGGATTGATAATAAAGTTCTGCTCTTATATAGCCAGTAGAGTCACTCTGTTTTTACAGATACTGTATGATAATTTGTGCAAATGCAAAACTTCCCTTTTTTGGCAAGGAAGTTGACATAAATATTGACATTATGAGGTCTTTCTTAAGCACGTATATGAAGTATACCAAATACCAACACATCAAAAGCCTGTAATCTAATACAATAAATTTCAGTTGCAGTATCAATCTTTCAGTTGAAACATTTATTGCTCAGCTAGATATCATCTAATAGCTTGTTATGGACCTGAGTAGCTCACATATGATTTAAAACCACATATAATCTCTAAAGTAATAGAAGAAAATCTTAACACAATGTTTAGTTATAGAATAAGTAATATATAGTCAAAAGTGGGTATTTGCATAGAAATAAACTATAGGTAAAAATATGTATAAGCTTAAGAGAATTGCAATAGAAAAAGGAAGCAATGCACGTCACTATATTTTTATATAACTGACATTTAGTAACTGAATTATAAAACCCTTTCATTGTTCATCAAAAGAAAATGTAAAGGAAGAGAAGAACAGAACATTTTGGGGAAAAAATAAAGAAATTGAGCATTTTACATTAGTTGCCACGTAATCTTAGTTATATTGCTATTCGTCACAAAATCTGGGAGGTACTAAACTTTAGATGAGGTAAGGCCTATATGTTGAAATGACAGTTTTATCAGACCACCTACAGTAGCTGGAGAAGGCAGACAAAATTTTTTTTGGCAAAACATTTGTTTGGGCACAAATTCGATGTTTTCTTTGAATTCAAACAATTGTTTTAAGTAACATATTCGACCGGTTTAACAAAAAATGTGAACTCCATTTATAAGCATTGCCTTACACGTCTTTCCACCACCCCAGCTGCAACAACTCTACTGCTGAATTTGTAAACAGGTAGGTAATTTCCAGGAAAACAAAACAAAACAAAACAAAAACACCTACATCTGAACAGATAAAATGTTTATCAGAAATTAAATGAATGCCACTAAGTTTGTGGCTCTTCCTAGTACTAGGCTCAGCCTATATAAGCAGTAACGGGTCAGGTAAAATAGGTTTCATATAGCTCTAGAGTTGTGAGAGAAACTCCTACATGTGTTCCTGGATTTATGTTCTGTTCTGCTTTATGTCACCTGGTTCTGTACATAGATCAAGTTATATATTCTTAAGTACTGACAGATACCTCAGCACAGTGACATCTTCCCACCTTCATTTCTGCCTCGCCTCTCTCCTCTCCTCTCCTCTCCTCTCCTCTCCTCTCCTCTCCTCTCCTCTCCTCTCCTCTCCTCTCCTCTCCTCTCCTCTCCTCTCCTCTCCTCTCCTCTCCTCTCCTCTCCTCTCCTCTCCTCTCCTCTCCTCTCCTCTCCTCTCCTCTCCTCTCCTCTCCTCTCCTCTCCTCTCCTCTCCTCTCCTCTCCTCTCCTCTCCTCTCCTCTCCTCTCCTCTCCTCTCCTCTCCTCTCCTCTCCTCTCCTCTCCTCTCCTCTCCTCTCCTCTCCTCTCCTCTCCTCTCCTCTCCTCTCCTCTCCTCTCCTCTCCTCTCCTCTCCTCTCCTCTCCTCTCCTCTCCTCTCCTCTCCTCTCCTCTCCTCTCCTCTCCTCTCCTCTCCTCTCCTCTCCTCTCCTCTCCTCTCCTCTCCTCTCCTCTCCTCTCCTCTCCTCTCCTCTCCTCTCCTCTCCTCTCCTCTCCTCTCCTCTCCTCTCCTCTCCTCTCCTCTCCTCTCCTCTCCTCTCCTCTCCTCTCCTCTCCCTCTCCCTCTCCCTCTCCCTCTCCTCTCCTCTCCTCTCCTCTCCTCTCCTCTCCTCTCCTCTCCTCTCCTCTCCTCTCCTCTCCATCAACATCAGGACCCTGGCCTGTCACTGTCCTGTCCTTGAGGTATCTCATTCTGAAGTTACATTGATTTAAGAAGTGGGTGGTGCTTCAGCCATTTACACACTTCCTAACAAATTACACAGTAGAGCTTTTTAATTTATTTTTTTTTTGATAATTTTGTGGTATAATCACTCAGAATCCTGTGATCACTTTTGTAACTGATATTAGCTACCTCTTAAGGAACTGAAATTGTAATGAAAGACTGAAACGGATGTGAAAGAATTCAACCTAAAGCTCCATTATTGTACCTTCTTACCTTTCCAAAACCTTCCTACTACGTTATATTGTCATGTGTTATAAATGTATGTTATCACAGCTGTTTCAAGGTCACATGCTTCAATAGTGGATATTAGTGTAGCTACCTCAACATAGTCAACAAAATGGGGCTGTTCATCTTTCATTATACCTATACACCTATATATACCTATATAGATGTTATAGGTATACCTATACAGAGGTTATAGGTAAATGGTGTTTATATACATATAAACCCCATCCATCCATTTGAACAAACATACAGCATTATATAAACAGAGGAAGTACTGTGATTATCAAAACATAGTAAAGTAATCAGTATTTCCATTTCAAAGGGAGAAATTTAGTAAGAAAGTACAGTGTGAAAAGAAAAATGTAGTAGAATGATTAGATGACTGGTGAATGCTATTTAAATTATGTTATATGGCATATCATTAAATGTTAAAGGTAACTAGTATATCCAAGGTCATTTTTTATCACTATAATTGTTAATCCTTTTACAATAAAGATAAAAATGTCTAACTATTGCACAATAATTGTAGTGTTTTTTGTTTTCTTTTGTTTTTTGTTTTGGCTAAAATCTGCTTTCCATATTAACCATCATTCATAATGTATTTTCATAATATTTATGTGCTTTCATCCTTTTATACAAAAAAAAAATCGGTGTTGGATGTATTACATAATGTATTCCATGTATAGAATAAACTAGAAAGAAAAATCAATAATAACAAAAGTGATCAATAATGTTAAGGTTCAGTTAAAAACTATGTTTATATGTCTATAAAGTGTCATTTTAAGGTAACTCCACCTAAGACATACCATTATGGAATAAAGTAGTCATAATAAGCAATAAGGAAGTCAAAGGTAAAAGATACAGTTAAGAAAAACACAGGAAAGATCAACCAACAAACAAAACAATTCTATAAGACAAAGAAATCAGCAGACCCTTTTTTATTCTACTTGCTTGAAACTTTTCCTAAACAAGAAGATCTACAGGTCTAGAACACTCATAACCCTTTAAATATTAACCTAGTGATAGTATGCAGTCACTCCAGAGAGTCTGATATGAAGAGGAATGAGACACAAAAGGATTGCAATCACAGGCTTGCATCATATGCACCTTCTACGTTCAGAAACACTAAATCAGCCAAGACAGCAAGGGACCTGGAAGTTTGTTTCTAGTTTAACTAGTTAGCAAAGTACTACTGATTTATACCACTTTACATTACTTTCTGATTTATACCAAGAGCAGGCACAGCGTGACAAAGGCTTAGGATGAACAGAACCATATAGTTCATCTGTACCACAGATTTAATTATATTTAATGACCATCTACTTATCATAGGAATGTATGTATGTAAGGTCTGTGAATGAGTATCCTTATAGTAAAACCTGATGTTTAGTTATACAGGAAAAGTCTTGACCCTATGCACATGTTCCCTGCAGGAGTTAGAAAGTAAACATGGCTAGTATTTTTCAAACAAAAAAAAAAAAAAGAAAAAAAAACTAGTAAAAAAATCTGAAATATAACCCACATTTCTCTTTGGTGTTCTTTCTTCATCACTCCTTTGTCCAATTCTTGTCTTAGGCAGAATCAAAGTGATTAATTTACAAGGAAAATCTCAGGGTAAAGTGATCAGCTGATAGCAGAGACTTGCTGAAATCAGTGCTATTCAGATTTAAAACTTACATCAAGTTGTGGACGGACCCTGGACAGATTATCTCCAGAGAGCTGCTGCTGAACACCATCACGTTGTTTTTGTTTATGTTTTTTTTCTGTGCCTGGTGGTTTAGACTATAATTCTTTGAGAACAGAAAAATGCATACCTCAAAACGTGCTTGTTATTTCATCCTGAATGCTTTCTATAACTGTAGTCTCCTTTATCACTGCCACATCTCTACGTCTCTCACAAAACCAGGACACAAACTTTAAATAAGTCAGCCTGTACTTTAGGACACTTCTCCTTACCTCAATATCCATGAAGTATTTACTTAAAAAAATATACCTACCTCATGTTACCAGTACAAAAAGATTTACATTTATTAGCATTTCTTAAACATACATTAAGAATATTGATGGCATTAAAAAATAAAGAAAATCATGTAATACCTTTACTTTTACCTATGGATTTGGTGAAATGGTTCCATGAAGAAAGCATTTCCAGACAAAAAGAGAATAAGAAGAGGAGAGAAACAACAGTAAGAGTCATGAGTTTTATGTAAATGCAATAATATCTAAACATGAAACGAGACAAAGTATAAGATAAGTGTCTGTAGACAAATGGAGATGCAATCAATGTCATATTAGGGATTTAGTTTATTTTTTTTTCCAATCATGTACATGCAGCAAAACACAGAAATAACTCATGCTTTGATAAGGAGTGATACAATATTAACATGGACAATGGGTTAGGAGAAGAAAAACCACTGATTTCTTTAGGTGGCAAAATTGTACTCTCAGCATTCCAAAAGCAAGGAGCAGGTGCTTTCTGCACGTTTCCAATCAGCCATGCATTAATGTAAATGTACTCTTCAATGCGTACAATGTGACAAGCTCAGTATCTTCTTTCAGGAACTATCTGAAGAGTGCTCTTGCGCTTCATTTATCTTTCATAAAATCACCCATAATTGCATTTTCTGATAAATACATGAAATTTTCTAAAACACCTTCTTATTTCTCTCACCTCTTTTCAGTTATTATATTGAGAGAGGGGGAGCTGAGGAGGCAGGAAGGACAAAAGCTTACAGAGCAAACAAAAGAAAAAAAAATAAGGAAGGATGTGACTAAAACCACGTTTAACATGTTTATTTGCAGCCAAAGACAGCTTTCAAGCATTTGCCCATCATTTGCAGTGATGGTTTCAAAGCAGCTACAGAACAAGAAGAAACAATGAAAGCAGAGTGGAAAAGGAACAGAGCCCATACCTTGGTCGCCCATCATCAGGTGCGCCAGACCTTGAAGGAAAACAAGAGCACAGTCAGCAATGAACAAGGGAGCATGGGAAGGTGGTGTTGTCACAGTGACAAAAATGTTTTGTGACAGGCATCTGTTTCCTATGAGATGTCTGTATCACAGACGGAAATCAAAGAGCATTTTTCAGCCACTGGTTGGAATGCTTTGGGCTAAGAGTCATAGAACTGCAATTCAAACACTGGGTAGTGTTTTGCTGTGCATTTCTTCTGTGCAGTAGTTGGGAAGCCAGAAAATAATAGAATGCTTTCAAATCCAACCAATTCCTTTAATATTCCATCTGTCTTTATTCTATTTTGATTATATTGCTTTGAATACTTGGCTGGGAGGACTTCCTGTCCTCTAGTTGCGCAATTATGTTAAAAACCTGGAGAAGTGTAAACCTGAAAAATGGGCTGGGTCTGATCTTTTTCCCCTCATAAAAATGAGCATTTCAGGTAATTAAACAAAATTTCTTTATCACATCAAAATGATAATGCAAGGGATGTCTCCATATTTGTGTGAAAAGTGAGAGTAGAATGAATATATTCCAGAGGAGGCAAATTATTACATATGCAATATAAAATATAAAGCCATAAAGAAAATTTAAGTGACAATTTATGACTACTTCATAAATGCTTGAGAAATAGATTTTGCTTTATATTTGTGTTTTGAGATCAAATCCAATCATACCAGTATAGGTTTAGTGACATTTCAAAATGGATGTTCATAACAGTAATCACTCAACCAGGACCAAATTTAGTTAAACTTTAACCAAAAATATTCAGTCTTTTTATTGCACAATAATAAAATGATACTTATATTCTTACTGAGAATAATGTGTTGTAGAGAGAACATTTTTGTAGAAATAAGATTTTTCACATTTTACATCTGGTTTAACAACAGGTTTATTCTTCTTAGCTGCTTTAGGATCCATTTTAGAAGTTCTTAATTGCTTGTGTTAAATGTGCTTCTCTTCTCCCACAACTATAAAAAATGATGCATTATTTTCTTATTTGCAATTAATTAAAGATAATTCACACAAAGAAGGTGTGCAATAAAATATCTTGCTCTTTATTGGAAAGCGGACTTCCTAGAGAATTCCTGTGATTTCTAATTCACAAAGAAAATTAGGTGCACAAATGACTCATAGTACTTGGGGGTAGTTCAAAGAAGATACTCCTGGCTGCAATCTGTCTTAAAGGATTCATATCTCATCAGTTTAAAATCTCAAGTGATGTTTCATAGGCTAACAATGGTTTTACTGAATTAGAGCTTTTTAATGTCACCCTTCCTGGATGATAGTTAAACTGAAAGGTCTGGCATGCCCCATCTCCCTGAACAATAGATTCAGTTTCCAAAGACAGTGCACTGCAGCTGTGAGGATGATCTGAGGCTTACACCAATATGAGTGAAAGCTAAGTGTGATGCTGAAGGGATGCCTACATAAGCATTACTTGGAAATTATCACACAACTGTGCTGCACAATATTAGTTAATAGAAAAGTGTCCACAAGTGTTCTTTCTGGTTCTGCAACTGAGACACACACAGGAAATACAAACTGTAAAGACGCACAGTCCAACTTTATTCTTTCAGTGCTGCACATCACTGCTTGGATCCGTTGCTGCATGACCTTCTGTAAATAATAGTCTCTTCACCTTGTTATTTGATTTGTCTATTGGCACAAAACTTTTTTGTATAGATAACTATAATAAAAAGTCTCAGACATTTGACTTGGCGTTAACTGTAGTCAAGAAAGGGAAAGTGAAACTAGTTGAATGTTAGAACATTGCCTTCTTTATCAAAATCGTGTAAATTACATTCAGTTACTGTATTTATGTGAGCTCTTTCAGCTCTTAGAAAGTGTGACAGAAATCACTGTCATGTCTCCTAGGGGAAAACAAAGAAGGTAATCTCTTCCTAGCTTGCAGTTAAATATGACTTTTATAGTTATGAGGACTTAAATAAAAAGCCTAGCTTCAGGAGATTATCACTGCCTGATATCTACTGTTTTTAGCAATATGATATGTGAGCTTGATCAGTTGCAAATACATGATTCTTACACATTTTGAAAAACATAAATGGCATTTTTTTTTAAAAAAAGCCTCTTGAAAACATAGAAAGCACTTGAATTTTAAGAGCCACTTACAGTGTTGTTCAACCAAAAAAGAAGCCAAATGAATGTTAAAAAAAGACAAAAAAAAAAAAAACGCTCAAAGCAAACATCCATCAATTAAAAAAATGAGTACTCGTTCTCAAGACATTGCATTTTTTTTACACTGTGTGCTATTTATTTGTGACTTATTTGTTACTTATACTTACTTGTAAAAGGAGCATAACAATACTTACCTTACTTTATATTTTTGCAATCTGTGGATGAAGGCTATGGAAGTGTGAAGAATTGCTATTACTGTACCTGTACAATCCACAGAGGGGTTGAAAATGATACAGATAAATCTACCATGACAACAGTCACTGCTAAATTTTCAATATGATCGTGTGCTTATAATAGAGAAAACCACAACGGATAGTCATGGAAAGATCTAGCCTTCATGAGCCATGATGTATAGGCATGCCATACATTAAAAGTATTCATTTGTGCACCATTACTTCATAAGCAGAATGATAAAAGTATTTTCTTTGTGAATTAGGAATTAAAGATTTAGTAGGAATACCTCTTGTACGCATGTGTGATCCATTCCATTTTTATACCGAATGTGGCACCAAAAGGTCAAAGTTAAGGGGCACAGAATGGGACAGGGAAAAACAGCATGAAGATAGTCTATTTTCATAACCTTGTGTGTAAGTTCCATGCAGAGCACAGGCCAAAGAAAAATTTAAACATGGTAAGCTTGTGGTGAACATATTCAAACCTAGCACAATTTCAGTAATATGAATAAAATGTATCTTTTTCACACCAGCAAATTTATTAATATTAAATCCTTCTCTTTTCTTATGTAGGCTAATTTAGGGAAATGCACAGATACCACAGAATTCAAAGATGAAAAATTATAGCTCACTTTCCCAGTTGTGCTTTGGATACGCATTCCATGGTTCCATTCTTTAGATATGCATCATTTGCAAATTTAATGCATGCATAAGTATCTAGAGCTGTGTTGGAATAAATTTAAGGGAGCAGTTTAAAGAATTAGATTCAGGTAACTTCTGGATTAACTATTATCCAGGCCTTATCTTGTACTGCTGTACATAAATGAATATGTGAAATTAAATTTAACTTCCTTATCTAGTTGTACTGATCCTAATTCACATTTGAGTCTCATGTTGACACCATTAAGAATTTCGTGCATATGTCAAATGTAAAATTAGGTACTTATTTCTACGCTTTTATGTTTCTAAGTTAGAATTCCTATCCCAACGTTGTTGAATATTTTAATTTCACAATGAAGAGAAAATTGTACTGATACATATATGCTTGATAGTGCATACAATTAAAGCATTGGAACAGTTTACATTTTCTCTCTCCTACTGGTAGCATGTATTTAAATAAAATTGCACAACATCATGTATGTACTAAATCTCACTTTGCCCTTGAATACAGTTGCATAGAGAAATATAGTATTGATATTTCCAGGTGTTTCAAGAAAATTGCCAGTAAATAGCCAGGCAGTGGCCCACGGTGCCTTGAATTCTAAATATACTCAGGCCCCCACAGTGTCTCACTGCAGTACCCTAGGTCAGAGACATGTCAGGGCAGTCACTTTGCATATGTGTTAGCTTACAAAGTTCTTCATTAGAAAAAAAAAAAGTGTTTAAACTATCCAAATAAATAAACAATTAGATATTATTACACAGTTTAAACAGATCAAACCATTTTTTGAAATAGTCATTTATACAGTATACAAAGACTCTGCCCAGAGCAGATTTTTAAAGTACTTGTACTTAAAACAGCACCAGCACCTTTTGGCTTATATGCAAAAGGACAGTACTGATTCCTAGCAAAAACTGATCTGTGAAGTGTACTCTGTACCATTACAACCACGAAATATATTCACTCAGACATATTTTACCAGCTAATAGACATACTTACCAATATTCAGGCTAGCTGACGTTGTGTTTTAGTTTCCACTGCCCTGTGACATACTGTCTTTAAAGGACCTTACTTACATACCAACATTATTATTAAAATCACATGCCCCTTCTTGTACAAATTCCAAAAGGCAGAGTGCATTATGTTGAAAAGTTACACAGATAAACTTTTTTCCTAAAACTTTGTGCTGTAAAGGAGAATACAATAAGCAAGACTAGGGAGAAAAGCACTTTCCATTTTCCTAAACTATAGGTATTTAACATGCATTATATTCTTACAAGGAGGATTCGTGTTCCACACTAAAGAAAAATATATTTTCTTGAAGCATTTTTCATACAGAACATGAGAAAAAAACAGAATTTCTTCATCACTCCTTCACTTCATGACTTCAAAGAGTGATATCAGTCATATGAAGTTGATATCAGGCATCCCAGGTTGGATAAGGCTTTGAGCAGCCTGGTTTAGTGGAAGGTGTCCCTGCCAATGGCACAGGGGTTGGAATTAGATGATCTTTAAGGTCCCTTCCAATCCAAACCATTCAATGATTCTATGTGTAAATCCCATTGTTTCAGTGGAGATATTCTGGAATTACATAAATATGGCCAATATTAAAATGAGTCTTTGCTTGTGTTCTGTATGGAAAAATAAATCACACATTTAAAAATCTTGTATACCTTTATGGATAAAAAAAAATGCAACTTACCGTACTGAATGTTATGCGTACTTTTATAACATTTAGCATAAGGGGAAAAAAAAACAACCCACTAAACAAAAGGGAAAAAGAAGAGCTTAGGAAAATAAGGTAGAAAGCACCCACCTTCCACATAGTTGTCTTCTGTAAGCACATAACAGGGAAGGAGAGAAAAGGAAAACATTCATTAAGCAGCATGCAGACTGGAACTTGCCATTGCATGTCTTCATCATGCAAGGCATCAAACACAACATGCAAGTGCTCCATTGCTACAATCCAGAAGGAAAAACAAAAGCACCAGGGAAGCACTGGTTCCCCTATTTAACAAACTTTACATGATACGAAATAAAACAATGCTCTTTCCAAAGTGCCAATTTTTTTTTTACAGGATTTATTGCAGCTCCTTGCAAGTTCAGTAATTATTATTCATTAATCAGTGGATCATCTTGCAAGACTTTTATAGCTACATATTTTAAAGCCATCAGTCATTTCTGATAGGGATTCTAAGATCATTTGCTTCTACTTTCCCATTCTGAATTTCCCTTAATTACCTGTATGACATAGATGATTTTAAACAGATAGAACAAGATAACAAGATATACAATACGATGTGAAGATGTTACAGCAGGTAGCGTGGCTGATCCTGCACTACTAGGGCACTCACTCTGGTCGATGGGTCAGATCTAAGAATCCAGTGCGCAATAACTGCCACTTAAACCATTTGGCCTTACTGAGAGTTGTACAGAATCAGGTCCCACAACATTTGTAAGCATCAGAAACATACACATCTTAAAAAATCAGTCAGATTGCTGCCTGTTACAAAGCTAGCAAAGACCACAGCAACCTCAGGCATGGGCTTTGCCCCCAAATGAGATCAAAGGATATTTTACCTGAGTAAAAGCTGCAATAATTTGGCCTCCTATCCCCAACCGAATGTCAATATGGGGCACAGGAAAGAAATTTCCCCTAAAGCTGACACAGTAAGAAGGGACTAGGAATTGAGCCTTAGCTAGCAAAGTGGACAGAACTCAAAGTTAAGAAGCAGGCTCAATATCCTAGTATTCATGCTAGTGTCTATACTCCTCAACTCCTTCACTAGATAGCTGATTTTGAGGAAGTACATCTGTGTTGCCCATTACAATTTTGACTGAGGAGAGGATGGTAGTGAGTACAAAGAGATCTCAGGAAGAGAGAATAAGAAATGAAAAAGAAAAAAAAAAAAAAGGAAGAACAACATGGAAGTCAAGGAGATGGACGGTGCAAAAACAACAAAGAAATGGGGAAATGGGGAAGAGGTGGGAAGGGTGAAAACATGTCAATCTGAATTCTTGGAAGCTCTTGTCCTACAGTTTGTGTGGTCTCCACCAATACTTGGAGCAATTGTAAATTGTAGTCCAGTGCTGGTCATTTCCTATAGAATCTTCCTATATGAAAATACTTTTTTATGTGACCATTAAGAAATGTGATCTAAACTAATCTGGATATATCACAGATAAAGAGTAAATAAAATGACTTACAAAGAACTGGGCTCAATGATACTTTTTATGCATAGTCACTTCCTGCTAGAATGTGTCACTTTTGGTTATGATGAGTCTTTAAAAGTTAATGCCACTAAACACTCCAAAATCTCACCATAACTAGATTGTTTTCAAATAAATAGTTTACCACTTTAAAAATAATAACTATTATAAACAATGAATATTTAAGTCTCTAAGTCTATCAGTTCTTAGTTGCAATACTCATAAGACTGTCCTGATATTTTTTTTCATCCTAAGGTAAGTCACTTTTTCCATACGCACACTCTCAATTTAGACTTCTGAAAACTCATAGCCTGAAACTTTAGTTTGTTATGAAAGTGCAAAAGGCACATACTGCTTCATGCATTTAGGAAAGTAAGAGTCTGAAGAGGGAAAAAAAAAAAAAAGTATGTATGAAAAGTAGTATGTATCTGTAAATAAATACTGAAGATCAAGAAATCAAACAATGCTGACTAAGAAAATGAAAGACACCCATTCCCATAAGATAAAAATACTCTGTTCCATATACAGTGTAAATTACAGTGATATTCAGTGATATTTGGGCTATTAGGGATATCTACTTATAGATAAAATTTTCTGGAAGAACGTTCTTCCTTTAAGTGAAAAAAGTAATTTCCCTTCTTTAAGCACAATAGACCCCAAATGTAATGAAAAATGAAATTGTTATCTCAATTGTAGTATAAGTCCAAGTTCCTTCATTTAGTTTTCACTGCTGCAGTAAATTGCAATATCAATACTGCAATAACATTCTGTTAGACATATTTAATTCAAATTACTATTACTTAAAATCAATGCATGAACTTGCTAAAAGGCTCATAATGTTGAAGTCAAGCAGAGAGTTCTGAACACAATGTAACAGGCAGCACCAGATGCTTAAACTCACCTAGTTAGAATGTGAGTAGCTTCCCCTAAATGTCTGATTGATTAAACTTCTAAGTGACAGTAGATTAAATTGTCAAAACATTTCAAATTAAAGAAAATTGAAAGTGCTGAATTCTTGCTCTGTGAATAATACCATGTACATATAGCCAAATCCCTACATACTAAGAAACAACAATGAAAATTCATTCCTCCTTATCTTGTTGTCAGGATAAATCACACATTTTTTAACAGATCTGTAATCTAAGTAAATATTTTGTTAGGCTTCTTTATGGTACTTTTCAAGTTGTTTTTTTTTTTATGTTAGGTTAGCACTTGATATTATTTATTGAGGGTATTTCATTGTGCTGTCCTATATTTGCATATCACTTACACTCTGCCTTACTTTCCTGATTCTCCTTTTGCTGGCATGGCCTATCATTCTAAGTAGAGACGAGGAAGTCAGAAGACCCAAATTCTAACTTCGGCTTTTTTTTTTTCATTTTGCTTCCTCAAGCTATTCTTCAAAAAAAAAAAAAAAATCTTTGAACTCTTTGAAAGCAATGTATACTATCAGTGTTATAAGTATGCATTTTAGAGGGAACAAAATTTTCTTCAGTGAATCATGAATTTAAATCAGGAGTAACTGTACTTACGTCATTAGAGTTGCACTGGTGTAAAATTTACATAACTGGAGGCAAATAGAGCTATGTTACACATTCCCATTATTTCTGATGATTTAGCCACCCACAGTTTATTTATCCATGTTCACATACATCCACTCTGGAGGACCTTGTTGTCTACTGAGCAGCTCTGTTGACATTGGTGGAAACAGAGGCTTTGATACAAGACATGCCATGTCCTCATTGTCGCAAGCATTCACACAGGAGAGCTCTTAGCCTTTTCTGCACCAACAGATCCTACAAATGATCTCCACTAATGCACAGTCCACATATGAGGTGAGAGGCTAAAAGAGATTGCCAATGCAACAGTGGAGGTGCAGAACGGCCTTAAGACCTCCATCAGCCACCAGTCGACTAGCCAGACTGCTAATTTTCTCATCACTATTCTGATTTCTACTAGATGTGAAAAATCCTGTCTTCATGTTGCGCCCAGCTAGATGATGAGCTAGACAGGCATTTATCCACTGCAAATACTTATTTCCTAGACCACGCTCCCCCACCCCCACCCCACCCCCATCCCCTCCGCCAAAAACAATCCTAAATTGCACTGCTAATTTCTATGTTTGTAACCTAATTCCTTTGGCCAAATTCTGCTCTCAGCTCTACTGGTGTATTCTGTTGACTTCACATATTTAGCCAAATATTCAGTTCACTTTTATCTGTCATGACACTATTGAAATCAGTAGAACTATACCACTTACACAGGCTGTGAATCATTATCTTTGGATGAATTGTCCCAGGCTGTCCCTACTGAGATGAGAGCAGAATCTACTCCTTTTTTTTTGCAACAAAAGCCCAATGCAATCCAATTATGTTAGCCTATTACCCTGATTCAGTGATGTGAACCATGTTTTTATAGGATGCGTTTATTAATTCAAGAATCATTTTAACATTTGGTGATGCTTCATGGAATTCTTGATTATTTTACAAAATAACTGACTGCTCATATGTTTTGTTTTTCCTGCTATTACAATTTTCTTCTCCTACAATATTTATACCTATTCCACATACAGACCACAATATTTGTCCTGACAATTATAAAAGAACAGTATGCTCATGATAAACAGATGAAAAAAATGTTAGTATTATGAAGTTACAAAAATATCATTTTAGAAATAACATAATAAAGATAGCATATTAGAAATGGCATTTTTTAAAGTGTTTTTTTTTCCTTATCTGAATTACAGTTCAATAACATTTGACAACAATGAATTATACCACAGACACAGCCTATGAAATTTCATAAGATATTCAATAGCAGGAATAGTGAGGAAATAGCCTGAAATAAAGCTGAACTTTTGCAGGTGTCTTGCAATAAAAATGGTTGCTAGAAAGTTAAGACATGATACTATCAGTTTGTTTTCCCAAAGAAGAATTCCCAGATATGCTTCTCCATAAATTCATCTGCTTAAAAATATCATACGGGAAAATGTCATTTCAAGAGGCAGCTTTTTCTACAGGACTGAGCCCAGGATCTCTTGGATTGTATGATTTAGTCAGTTTCTCAAATTGTTAGATAAATTGTTTTACTTAAAACCTGGTTCGAAATAAATATTTGGAAAGGATATGAAAATGTGAACTACGTTTTAAGAATAGGAACAGACATAGTTTCAATAATGATGAACAAACGCAATACATTGAAAAACTGTGGCTAATAGTGCTGCTTTTCTCAAATGCTTCATATCTGACAAATTCCATTCAGATTACTCACATTTATTTTTTTAAAAAAAAAAAAGCAACTGTAAATGTTGTGTTTATTGCCTGTAATTATGATTAATTCAAAATGGATATAAGGATATATAAGTATATACATATAAGGAGGATACCTAGTACAGAACTTGGATTCTGTTGTAGACTTCTGCTTGACTATCGAGTAAATAGGAAAGCATCATTTCCTACAGCTGGGACTCATAGAACCTAATTTGGGATCCATCCACAAAATTTGCAAATCTAATTGAATCTAAGGTAAAAGGTCCAGTAGTTTCTGTGTTTCCACATGACTGAGTGAATGGCTCCATTATGTCTGAAGTCAGTGGACTTGCCCAGACTCCATACAGCTTTGGGTGGACCCACTCAGGGTACCTTCCAGTGTAGTGGGTAGAAATATAATAGTGACTATATTGATTTTTTTTTTTTGGTGGAAGAGGGAAATTTCAGAGTAAAAGGAATTTAATTCTGTTCTAGCTCCACTTTCTATCTACATCTCTGTGAAGATCCCTTCTTTTGCTCTGTACTAGACTTAGGAGATAGGTGTAATATAATGAGCACAGATGACCCGTGTTCACCAAAAATGAGGAAGAGTCTAAATCGGAGGATCATCAGGGCAAATTAGAAACTTCTGCCAGTTTTGTAAAAGACAAAGACATTAGCTCAAATGCAGTACACCTCTGTAAAATCTACTAACATCTGTGAATTTACTCAAGGTGAGGCCATCATTTTGGGAGACTGCTCTGTACCCCAGGTGCACTGACAATGAAATAACAAGATAATTTTAGTTAAGTGACTGTAGATGAGCTCCTAGTGTGAAGCTGCAACTAGAGGGTAGCACTGCAAGTCTTGCATGCATAGGCAAAGAAATAATGAACAGGAATAGAAAATAACATTACTTTGGTGGCACAACTAAAACCATTACTGTGTTTAGTTCCACTGTTCATATATTTAAAAGGATGTGAAAAATAAAGAGGTTACAGAAAAGAAAAAAAAAATTCTCACAGTCATTTACAGCACTAAAAAACTCAGAACACTCAGCAACAGTGTCTTAAAATGAAAGCCCTATGGTGATTAATCTATTGAATATATGAAAGGCAAGATTAAGAGGTCTAAAACCAGTCTATAACTATCAATGAAGCAAGAAAGATTCTTGATACCTGGAAGTCTTTTCAACCAGACAAATGCTGGGATAAATAGTCAGAAAAGTTCAAACTGAAAGTAAAATAAAAACTTTAATTAACAAAAAAAAAAAAAAAAAAAAAAAGAACATTGGGAATACTGGGAAATTCTTTCTTGAAGTCTTAAGATGAGCCTTTGTCTAACAGAATCTGTCTCAATCAGACACTTTTGGGTGACACTGTTGGAATCACTGGAAGTTCTGCCTTTTGCCATTTAAGAGATCAGGTTAATAATTTCACAACAGTCCATTCTGGACATAACTTGTACGAATCTGCTAATTCTCTGTAGTGAAGTGAGAACAGATACCAAACATAAACAGCAAAACTCTGACACTCTGTAAAATACTGAAATGTTAAAATAAATTGTTTTCTCAGAACCTATCTCTGCATCCTTTGCAACAGTCATGACATATGTTTCCCACGAAGAATTCGAATATGACAGGTGACAAAAATAATTCAAATTGTTACTGTTGTTCCCAGTAGGAAAATACCCCACACCCAATTTACTTTTACATGCTGTAACATTTTCTAATACCCTCTCCAGGGTCTGCAGATGACAAACAGAATCAAAACCAACGAGACATAATTAACTTAACACTCTTTCTGACACAGTATCTTTTTGTGCTGTTTGATTCCTATGCACCTTTATCACTTTTCTATCTTGTACCAACAAAAATGTATTAAATGTTAAATCATTTGGCATTGCTTTCATTTAATGCTATTAATCTATGGTTATTTTACTGTTACACAGTTTTTGATATTGCACATCTGAGTGGACTTGTGTTTTTATGGAGCTACAGTAATTAAAAAATCTGTGATACCTTTATTTCATTTTTCTCAACTGCTTCCCAGCAGTGACACTTTTAGAAAGTTACTTGTCCACTTATTTTAGTAATTTGTATCATAATTCTAAATAAACCTGTACTGACTCAGGGGAGAGATCATGAGGTAGATGTAAAAATGATGGCTTTTTAATTATATTACAGTCCCAAGAAATGTGAATTTGGCCTTATTTTGCCACCTCATTAGAGTTGATTTTTTTCTCTCTAAAATGGGTCTGGCTAGTCTCAGATGTACTAAACTTCAGAACTGCCTGCAATCTGTCAGTACTTTAAAGAAATTTCCATCAGTCATTGAGACAAATCTGTAATGGCTGCAGTAATTACAACCAGGAATCAAAGGTGGAATCAAAAGTCTTTTTACAATTGAATTTAGTAACACTAATAATGGTTACAATGAAAGGATAAATAAGTTATCTGTGCAAGTGAAGGCAAGTCAAAGAAACACTCCCTCCTCAGTGTTTTAATGCTATTTCATAAAATGCTATACTTTCCATGTACAACCAGAAAATTGAATAAAATGTAAATCTAAGTATTTAACCCAGTAACCTGATATTGTTTAGGAACTGCTCCTCTTTTTCCATATAGCCTCTTGGACTATTTCTCTGGATTGGAAACATTCCGTTTTCATTGAAAATCTCTGGGATTTTAACACTTAACTTTGATTTGTGCTTTCAATCATCTTAACTGCAATCACTAGTTTATTTCCTATCATGGAGAATGGACAGACTAACTGGAATTAACGACTGACTGTATACGGTCAGCTTTGCATGGTTGCATCTTATCATAACGCATCTTTTCTTCCTGGTGCTATTATTAGTCTTTTGGATCTTCTCCAACTTAACCCTGCTACGTACATGGCACAAAAATGTATTTTCAGGATATCCAAACCAAAACCTTTCATAGAGAGTGAACTATTCAGTCTGGCAGAGAGTAACAGTAGGAACAAATTATGTTCTGTAAGAGCGATGCAGGATGACAAAGGGATTTCTATCTTAAAAATACCTGTTTTGAAAATAATTTGAAAAATTCATACATTATTTCTAGAACTCGTTTAAGAAAACAGTTGCTTAAGTGAGGAATCAAGATTTGTTCAGATTTAGTTGTGACTTTTTAGGTGTAAATAAGAGCAGAAAATAGACTAGTAAATCTGATTCCCTGTTGTGCTGTGCTTTTTGTAGTCAATTACGTCTACACAAGAGGCTAAAAAATCAAGCCTAAGTTACTATCAGATGAAATCAAATCCCTGTCCAATCATCCTTTCAACAAAACTGATATGTTAGCCCCATTAATACAGTAAGATTTGCTGGACAGACAGTAGACATAGATTCACAGATTCACAGATTCACAGATTTCTCTAGGTTGGAAGAGACCTCAAGATCATCGAGTCCAACCTCCGACCTAACACTAAGTACTCCACTAAACCATATCCCTAAGCTCTACATCTAAACGTCTTTTAAAGACCTCCAGGGATGGTGACTCCACCACCTCCCTGGGCAGCCCGTTCCAATGCTTAATAACCCTTTCGGTAAAGAAGTACTTCCTAACATCCAACCTAAAACTCCCCTGTCGCAACTTTAGCCCATTCCCCCTCGTCCTGTCACTAGGCACGTGGGAGAATAGACCAACCCCCACCTCTCTACAGCCTCCTTTCAGGTAACTGTAGAGAGCGATGAGGTCGCCCCTGAGCCTCCTCTTCTCCAGGCTGAACAAGCCCAGCTCCCTCAGCCGCTCCTCGTAAGACTTGTTCTCCAGACCCCTCACAAGCTTGGTCGCCCTTCTCTGGACTCGCTCGAGCACGTCCATGTCCTTCCTGTAGCGAGGGGCCCAAAACTGAACACAGTACTCGAGGTGCGGCCTCACCAGAGCCAAGTACAGGGGCACAATCACTTCCCTCGACCTGCTGGCCACACTGTTTCTTATACATGCTGTGAAACGGACAAAGAGCACAGGTCCTTTTCCAACCAGATGGCAGCATTGTGCCTAGTTACACTAATAGAACACCAAAATTAATAGGAACCATGCAAAGCTACACATATTTTTATATTTCCACTCTGTCTTTTACTGTATTCAGGAAATGAGGAATGCCTGGGTGCTACCAGCGATGCTATGACTTTAACACAAGCAGCTGAAGATACTTTGGGATGAAATGTTCTTCAGAGTTAGCAGCTGAAAATGTAGAAGATGCACTGTACACAATTAAAAGTACAGTAACAATATTTGAAATCACTTTGCTGTATAGTTCTTTAGGTAATCATCACAAAACTCTCTTATCCACTGTTAAGATTGATTTTGTGCATTTGAACTGGACTGAACCTGTGTTTGGAAGCCCTTAAAATGGTACAGAACAAACTTTCTACTAGTTGAAATGGGAAATTCCTCTGATGTGAGTGGAACTGTACTCTCGAAATCCTAAGGCCATAATGAAGGTTTTTAAAAGACATCAAATTAATATTTAATCAGAGCTATCTGTGACTGCACGTGAGCAAAATGTGTTTCTCGTGTTTTATTTTCTTCAGAACTGAACTTAATTTTCTCGTGAACTAGTCTACAATCATTTCAATGCTAATTCAGCATTTCAATGCTGATTAATTAGCCAACATATGTAATGAAAATAATCTAATTACAAGAAGTTTTAGAACTAGATCAATATTTCTTCAATTAAAATCTGTTCTTCCTTAGCTGAAGTAAGAATTGATATTTCTTAAATTTCCTCCATGGATTTTACATGAACTGAAAAACAACGTGTCTTTTCTGTAGGTGCGTGAATGATTGGATTGAGCTCCTGTGTGTACAAAATACTTGTGCACATTGCACTTGGGAAACAGATGCTTTAGAATGATGCTTGGATTTCATTACACACTTTGATATGAATTAGTTCCCCAGTTATTTTCTTGGCATAAGAATATATTTATTTTAACTATTCTAAGGTTTCTAAGTGATGTAATAAACCTTCCAGCATTAGTTTAGAACTGGTGAAACAGGCAGTTTCCAACAAGGAGATATTGTACCTGACATGCTTAAGCAAAACCCTCATGGTATGCATATTATGTCTAGCTACACTAATTTTCTTGTCTATGACTGTTCTTATCTCAGAACTGGACAAATAAAATGTATTTTGCTGGTAGATCTTTCAAGATGGTCACACTTTGGGGGCATCTATAAAAAGAACCCAAATCAAGCTGGAGCTAGTTGTCTTACTTTACAGTTTGATCAATATCGACAGCTCTTGAAGTATTAATTGCTATCTTTGTTCCTTTCTGAAAGGTATGTCTCGGATATATATTCCTGTGCTAATCTTTACTCACTTTACTTTTTTTCTGCTAAAACTACATATCATTTTACATCATCACAGTAACATGTTGACAATGAAAAGGTCTTTTCTATTGTCAGCTCTTCTGTATATGACAAATTGGTTAGAATCACACAGTGGCTGGCATCAAGGAAAAATCAGCGTAGGATTCTTTATCAAAGATCTATTTCTGGGCTAAAACATTATCAGAATCAATTAAATAGTTCCACCATTAAAATGAACATACAAATCACCTGCCTTCCACTTCTTATTCATAAAGAGGAGAAATAATTCTGAGGTTCCCAAAGTGGCAAAACTCCAGCATCTAAACCTTAATTAAAATTTCTCCCCAGCAGACTATTTATGCCATTAGGCAATTCACAGAGTTATAATCATGAAAGCAAGGATCATGTATCATATAACCTATGTACTTAATCAAATTAACAGAACTCCCAAACAAACCACAAATATTTCTTACATATTTTTTTCAATGAAGGTTTTGGAATAGAGGACTAACCTAAGACACTAACCACCTACTAAGAGAGAAATTCATATTTAAACAAGGTGAAATTGGTATGACTTTCTTGCCTGCAAGGTGCATCTGTGTATATACTGAATAGATAGACTACATAAGCATATGAACATTCATTCATATAATAATGCATAGTAATTGCAAAATTGCCTTATGCAATGTAAAGAATGTATAAATGTAATGAATACAGCCAACATAGAGAGCAATACATGATGTGCTATGGTCCAATTGTTAATATATACAGAAACTAAAACAGGGGCAATCTTCTTATTGAACATAGTAAATATTTTTACTTCACTAAGACAATACTGATACAAAATGCCATATCATGCCAAGGAACAGAAATAGGTAATATAAAATTTCAGGAAAAATCCCCTTACAATTCAACAAAACAATGACTAACGCATATGAAGATGCTTAAGAAACTTGAAAAAGCAATATTGATTAATAGGACTTTGAAATTGTATGTTTCTTTGTTTAAAGAAAATGTTTCAAGGTACTGTCATTCTGTAATTAGTTTGATTCAAAAGATAAAAAACTGCAAAAGCCACTAACAACAAAAGTTTTTTTATTTGTGAAGACTCTTTATATAGCAAGCTAAAAAGTGCTTGATCCATTATTTTTTTTTTTTAATTCAAGTCTTTACAGCTTACAGCAAATGCCTTCTCACTTTTAGAAATAGATACTTATTCCAAAAGTGTATGATATGAAGAATGTCAAATGCTGGTAAATCATTTACTTTTTAGAAATAAATAGATACATTCAAAGCATATCTCCCATAACATGCTTACAATGCACGTGGAACAGTCACCATATTCTACTTCCATTAAAACAAACTCTCCCTTCCCAAAAAAAGCATTTGTCTCCAAAAGTAGTTTAGAATATGAAGATCTAAAGTGTTTTTCTTTATCCCTTTGCATGTATCTCTTTAATATTCAATACTGACAGCTATCATTTTTCATCCAGTCTGGATTATTATAGTGAGTTATCACAGTTTTCTGTAGTGGGGCAAATATTTAAAATACATCATCTTCTGGTTAGAGCATTAGCAGAGCCTTTAAACAACTCTGCTGTTATTACTGTCTTACATCTTGTATCAATGATGTCTGCATGTATTTAAAAGACATGTTAAAGACATGCCTTAAAAAAACTACGATTAAATTACTTTAAAAACATAGGAGTCCTTCATTAAAAAAAAAAAAAAAGTATGTTTTTTCTGACTTCACTAATAGCTAGTCTGATAAGTGTAAAATCACATAGTCAAAACCAAGTAAAGTTCTAGTAAAAAATAGATGGAATAGAAAACTTGGACAGGAATGGTTCTTATGAATGGGATCTTCTTTAGAACCCATTCAGATGGATAGAAATCCTTTCATACAGTTTAAAACCTGGATTGCTCTTTGATTTTCATGGCTTATCTGCTGGGCAGGTCTTTTTGAGATCTCATGGCCAATCATTGGCACTCTATGAGTTTATGAGTCTACCCTTTATGCCAGGGAAGCATTTCTAATCAATAGCTTTTAGTGTAATGGAAGTTGCCACAATGCTTTCAAGGTCTGGGTTTATGCTGTAGTTAAAATGAGCTTAGTGCCATCTCTAGTGTATAGCTGTTGCTTCACCAAGCTGGATATTACAGATTAGGCCAACGCTGCTTGTCCAAACCAGTATTTTGCAAGCTAAAATAAAAGCAACACAGAAAACATTGATAACATCACAGGGAAATCACCTTCATATGTTCTATTTGTGAATGCCTACATACCTGTGTATTTAGATATGACTTATAGTAGTGAAGTTACTAAAATAGGTCAAATAAATTTTTCATCCAAATTGATTGAAGTGAGCTCAGATTCAGAGGAAAGATATGGTTATGTAAAATTCTACTGAGACAAGAGAGTTACTTTAAATATATGGACACTGGTTTTAAGTCTCTTTTAATACAAGTTCAAATCTTCGGTTTAAACTCTTATACATATATTTGAAATTGGAATTGCTGTCTTAGAATTGCATCATTCAATTACAAACACTTTGGAGCATAAAAAAAGGAGAAAAACATTTAGAAAAAAAGATCTCATTCAGGTCTGGCTATTATTTCTCATTTGTCGAAATATTGTAAATGTATTGTTGTAAATGTATGTATTGATGACCCATAGTAATCAACAGTAAGAACATAAGTCATATGGCTAGAGTGGAGAGTGGAGTACAGGCTTAATTTGGGTAGAAACAGCACATGCTTTTTAAGTCCCAATTTCTCCTGAAACTAAGAGCAGAAAAAAATAAATTTTCAAAGAAATTAAATAATAGGGTTTACACATGTTGGAAGAAAACTGATGCTTATGAAGGAAAACTGAAGTTCACCATATAAGAATAACATGATCTGTTCTTCTCTGAAATGAAATAAAAGTGCCACTGGGAATTTCAGGTCAATTGGAATTTTGCAACTGAACTCAGCGATTACTGGATTGGGCCCTAAAGGCTAAAGTTTGCATAGAGAGCTTAATCTCTCTCTTGTGCAGCAGTGACACATATTTTGGTATCATTTGTACATGCAAGTTATTCCCTTCAATTATGTAAATTGTGCATTTCTTCCTGGATTTTGGCAATTTCCTTAGCAAATCTAAGGACTAAGTGCAAATGAAAGAAAGGAAAAACAGGAAGAAGAACAAAAAGAAAAAGAAGAGCAAGAAGGATTAGAAAAAGGATAAGAATGGAAAAAAAAGGGGGGGGGGAGGAGAAGAATAGCAATTTCTTTTGGAAAACTGAGTATCTAAGAATTAGTGTAACTTACTCAGCACAATGCCATGGGTCTCAGTGACCCTGGCAACTTTTCCAGGAGTCATTCCACCCAAAAATATTTTATGAACAATCATAAAGCATCTGAGACAATTTTTTTTTCTTTAATATTATTTAATTTATTTTTCTTGAACCATTAACTGGAGCCTTTTAAAAGAAACAATACTGTTGTTTCAGACATGTTCCTGTATATCTCTTTGAGTATGTTTCATGGTCAAGTGAAAGAAACTATACCAAGGTGGTTTGTTTGTTGGCTTTTTTTGACAGATCTCTTCAGAAATGAGTTGCAGTTCAAGACCCCAGTACAATAACTGGATTAATTGCCTTTTTTTTTTTTTCCTTTCAAAAATATATTCTGTGCAAACTATGAACACGGTTGTGACTATCTGTACCAGCTGAAGTCTTTTTGGATTGTATTTCTAGCACAATTCACGGAGAATGATTGGTAGCTATAGGGAAAGCTGGAGATCTGTTTACCAGTGACGGTTTCACTAGTTGACCTTGATATCCAGGGACAAAAATTACACCCAGTCACCAATGCAGAGTAGTAACTCACACGCAATTGTTCAGAAAGCACTTGGAAAGCACAGAATTAACTTATAGACAGTCATGACAACAATAATACTTTAGACAAAATTATTCCAAGACAATATATTTTTGTCATGTTGCTCTGCCATGGGAAGCATATTATCATGTATGTATTATTGACCTCAGTCTTTATCAGCATCTCCCTCTGGCCTTGAAAGACGTTGTCCACGGGAATCAAGACCTATACAAGATCAGTAGCTTAGGCAAGCACACTTTTCACTAAAGAATTAGCAAATCCATATGCCCACATTTCCAGTGCAATATCAACAAATCCAGGTATTTGTATATGTTGGTTTATGAACAAAATATTACACGGCTAATTTAATAGATGTTTGAAGAGGATGAAAAATATTTTAAAGAAACTGAACACTGAAATAGATGAACTGTATATTAAAATAAAACATTACCTTGCTGATCAGGACCCTCTCTAGAAGACATAAGGTGAATGTGATCTTACATATAATACGTAATTACACTGCATGCTGCTACTGTCCCATACAGGGATGCAAAATATCCTTTCATAGACTCTGATACTCGCTCTATCACAGTCATATTCTAAAATTCCTATGTATGAAAACACCCCCCCCACAAAAAAAAAAAAAAAAGCAAAAACATGCAGATGTTACACAGTACCTTGAAAAATCAGATTCTTGAGAAAGCATTTTCATCCATTGGAGACATTAGAGTCACCCCTCACAAAAAAAGAATTACAGAGCTACGATGTTATGAAGAAGATGGAAATGGCGATTCACAAGACGATTATTAAAGAAATATCAAAGAAAGGTATGGGGTCTTGATTGCTACAGTGAGCCACACCTACATCATGACTCTAATGTAGAGTCCTAGTATAGAGTCCTAGTAAATAATGCAAAGAGTATTAAAACAAAGCATTTTATCTTGTTGCCACTCTATACTTTTTCAGGCAAACTAACTACTTTGTTCTGTGGGAAAAAAAAAGAAAAAAAAAAAAAAGCTTACACCTACTTTTTTTTTTTTTTTTCGGGTTGATCACTGGAAATGATTCTCCCTTTTCAGCTGATTCTGTATACTCAGCCTCAGAGCACTGAGTTCACATCTTTGCAGGCAGAAATCTTTTTAGTTCACTGATGAAGTATCCACACTTTTTTAAGCAATAAAACCTTTTTATGATTCTATAGCATCTTTCATAGAAGGACCTTGGTGGCTTACACAAACAAATGCCTCCATGAAACAGAAAGAAAATTCAGTAGTTGATGTTTCCATGCAAGCACAAGTGGTGCTTATGATTGATGTGAGGGTCATTCAGTTCAAGTGAATGAGTGCATCTACAACTTCTTCCACTTTCCTGAGCTGAGGAAAATTCTATAGTGGAATTTTAATTTGATTCAGGAAAACTGAAGAATAAAAGCCAAATATAGAACACTTGGATAGGCCTAGACATACAATATTATGTCTACAGGTAAGTGATGTCCAGACTTAATTGTTTATGAAAGGCTATGTAGGCATCATATGAGCCATATAGTATTTTATAGTAACAGAAATGTTTAACTTGGATATAATGCTTCTTCTCTGAACCATAATGTGTGAAAATTGTTGTGATCTTCCAGATGGTGGATTTAATTCTAAATCTTTTGTTTGTTTGTTGTTGTTGCTAAGTAGTAAAGAATATGCAGTGCTGAATGTGATGAGAATTTGTGAACTCCTTGTTTTATTCAGTTAGGCAACTAAGGAGGGTAAGTGTCCATGGAAGTAGTTTACTGTCTCATGCTTGCTTCTTCTAAAAATTCTGGCTGTTCTTCATTGTATTTAGACAACTATTTTAGCTTTTCCTTTTTCTTTTCTTTTCTTTTCTTTTCTTTTCTTTTCTTTTCTTTTCTTTTCTTTTCTTTTCTTTTCTTTTCTTTTCTTTTCTTTTCTTTTCTTTTCTTTTCTTTTCTTTTCTTTTCTTTTCTTATCATAACAAAAAGCAACTCTGCTGCTATCAATAAGCAGGACAGAAAGAAGAAAGAAACAGATCAGTATCTTCCTTCACTCTGGATAAATGTACTTATTTTTAGGAAACGCCTCCATGTGCCAATTTAATTTATTTGCAGACTTTCCCTTTTACGCTTTGTCTTTATGTCTCCTGTAGAAAGAATTGTAGATTTAATATGAAGGACAAAATGGCAAATATAAGAAAATAAATAAGACTTACTTTTTTTTTTTTCCACCAAGAGGAAAGTTAAAAAATCTCTTCTTATCAAGCGTAATAGAGAAGAAATGTTGTTATATATGAAGAGAAATTTTCTCAGGAGAGAAATAAGGAAGAGAAATATTCAGTTCAGTTGAATCCAAACTACAGGGTCTTCAAAAAGCAACCAGAACAACAAAATCACCACATATTATTAATTGCAATAACATAATGTACCAAAACATCAAGCCACTCCATGAAAGAGGTAAACACAAACAATTGGCATATACCTTTCTCATCTAGTTCTGTCTCATGATAGGATCTAAAAAACAGGCTACATCGTTATCTCACTATAGGATCTAAAGAGGGGAGATGGGAGAAGCAACAAAGGTTCACCAAAATTCTATGCTGTTTCAGAGTTCATTCTGCCATTTCCCAGGCTAACAATGGTCCTGTAATGTTCAAACCAAGTAAACTGAAATATGGTTTCTGTTGGTGGTGGTGGTATTTTTTTTTCCTATTGTTTTCTAAATGTTACAGAAAAGCAACACCATAGCTTCACTTTATCTGCCAGTCACCTTCTTTGACTTGCCCCTTCCTTCCTTCCTTCCTTCCTTCCTTCCTTCCTTCCTTCCTTCCTTCCTTCCTTCCTTCCTTCCTTCCTTCCTTCCTTCCTTCCTTCCTTCCTTCCCTTCCTTCCCTCCCTCCCTCCCTCTCTCCCTCTCTCCCTCTCTCCCTCCTTCCCTCCTTCCCTCCTTCCTTCCCTCCTTCCTTGCAGTAACACGCTTAAGCAGAAGCCCTCAACCACTTCTGTTCACCCAAGTAGAAACAAACAGAATTTTCCCACATTCCAACTACTGGGAATGAGAAAAACAACAATAACAACAATAAACACTATTTCTGATCTGAAGGCTAACATTCTATATTAAAGTTCTAAGGATCAGGTACAAATTATTATAACTACTAGTAAATTTGGTCTTTGACAAATTGAATGCATTGGAGGACATCATTCTGTAGTCACCAGATGTTAAGCAGGATCTTTTACTCTGTTCCAGGAATGCTTAAGAGTAATTATTAATGTCATTATGAAGAGAAAGAAATCCTAAAATCACACACACACAAAAAAAAAAAAAATATCCAATAAGTTTTTCTACCTCAGTATAGGATAAACTATGTCTCTGTCATTCCAGATAAAATTTATCTATTTCCCACACCCCACTCCTACCAGATCAGTTTTTCACTATTCTTATCATTAGAAAGTTCTTCCTGACTCTTAATTGCTGCAATTAAACACCATCATTTTTCCTCCTATGTACCATGGACAAAAAAGATTAGATTATTTCTTTGCTTCTCATACCACCCCTTTACAAGCTTGATCTTTGCTATCAGGTCCTCCTTTAATCACTTTTCCTGTAAGGTACACAACTCTAATTCTTCTTCTTTGTTCTTGTTCTTGTTCTTGTTCTTCTCCTCCTCCTTCTTCTTCTTCTTCTCCTTCTCCTTCTTTCTTCTCCTTCTCCTTCTTTTTATTCACAAGTCTACTTTGTTACTGAAATGCAGTGCTCAAAACTGTGCACAGAATTCCAGCCTAGAGTACAGTACTGTGCAGAATTGGATGATTACTTTACTTTGTCTTACAAGTTTTATTTCCATTTAAAAGAGAAAAAATGTTCTTATTTTGTACAACTTCATGGCTTTGCTGACCCCTGTTCAGAATGTGGCACATGCAGATTCCAAGATTCTTTTCTGAAGAAACAGTATTTCATCAGTTTTTCTCTATAGCATGCTTTTGCTGTCCATAATTGATTCCTATGCCTAACCCCTTTCTCTTGTTTCCACAGAATTTCAGCCAATCTTTTGGTCCTTTTCTCTAGTTTGTCAAGCTGATTTGGAATTCAAAGCTTGTTCTTGAGTATGCTGTTTCTCTATTCCTTCTCTGTTACAGCCATCCAAGCTGATTAAAAAAAAAAAAAAAAAAAAAAAAAAAAAAAAAAAAAAAAAGCAAAGAACTGATTCCAGAAAGGACACCTGTGGTTGGCTTGTCCTTTCACTTTACTAAGAATTACTGACAGCTCACACAGCTATCCAGCCAACTTTGCATGCAGTTTAGTAGCAATTTAGAAATTTAATCTAGCCCAAGATTTCCTAGTTGCATAAGAGAATATCATGTTAGTGCTGAAACATTTGTCAGAATGCATGACATGGACTGCTTCTTGCCAGTCTGTAAAATCATTTTAATTTGTTGGCAAATACATGTCTGCTATTACTCATTGCTTCCTTATTTTGCAACTGCTAACAAATCATTTGCTTGAATATATGCTCAAAAATCTTCCAGGAATTAAAGCTAAACTGACAAGCTAGACTTGGCTTTTCTTTCTTGCCATTTTAACATTTGGCACTATGTTCCCCCTTTTCCAGTCTTCTAAAACAACATCAACCTTTACACAGGTTCTCAAAGGAAACATCATTTCAGAGGTAAAATTGTTTCTGTCCAGTAATCTCCTAAGTATCAAGCTGCAGTTCATCAGATTGTGCCATTTCTTGTATTACATGGACAAGAAGGTCTGAATAAGATTAATGTAAAGAATATACCATTTTTATATTAAATGCTTAAAATGCCTATGCAGGATAGTCCTACAGCAGATAAGGAAGCTAAGCATGAAGTGCCAATAATGAGATGGTTTATTTTGCTATTTGACCAGGGCCTTTTGAATTTGCATTGATAAACTTTAATTTGTGGCAGTAAAAGTTTATTGCATTTTACACTATGCAATGAATTGGTTGCCAGCAAAAGTACTCATGTACATGACCTACTAATAAATATGGTAGTGGTATGCTGGGTCTGGCTGGGATGGAATTAACTTTTTTCATAGCAGCCCATACGGTGCTGTGTTTTGGATTCATGACTAGAATTGTGTTGGTAACACAACAATGTTTTGTCTGTGGTTGAACAGTGCTTGAACTGTGCCAAGGCTTTCTCTTTTTCTTACTCTGCCCCCATAGCGTGCAAGCTGGGGATAGGCAAGAAGGAGGATACCAAAGAAGGAGGATACCAGTCAGGACTGCTGACCTGAACTGGCCAAAGGGATACTCCATACAACATCATGCTCAGAAATAAAACTGGGAGGCTATGTCTCAAATGTAACTTGGAGACTGGCTGGGTATCAATCTGCCTCTGGGAGGTCGTAAGTGATTGCCTTTGCATCACTTTATTATTATTATTTTTTTTTCCCTCTTTCCTCCACTTATTAAACTTGTGTTTATCTTGACCCATGAGTTTTTTCACTTTTGCTCTTCCTACGCTATCACCATCCTTCTGGGGGTGAGTGAGTGAACAGCTGCATGGGTGTTTAGTGCTGGCTGCAATAAACTCAAAACAGGTGTGTTAGATGGAAGACTATGAGACATGATTCGCAATTCCAAAAAGTTAAGACCACGCATTTACCACATGTATTGACATCAAGAAATGTCTCTAATAAAGTTAGTAACACAGGCAGCTTACCCATCTGAAAAATTTTGCTTACCTATTGAAAAGTATGCTGATTTCTGTATAGACAATACATGCTTTATTGTATGCAGTAAGGATAATTATGTACTAAGTAATTATACCATATTTTTTGGCTGATCCAGAAGCATTAAAATAACTAAATAATATGTAGGTAGTACATTCTAAATTTTACTTTGTCTACAGATTTCTATAAATCTTCTAAAAAAGAGTGTTTTTATAAGATTACACATGTGACTGATTCACTCGTTTAGCTTTCATATCCATATTTTAGTTCTTTCTTTTGTACTATAAAAACTTTTGTCTACCTTTACATGGAAAAATAGAAGTTCAAAGAACAGGCAAATCAATTGTTTGTCAACATTCACAGTACAACTAAGTTTGCTAAAACTATTATTTTTTTCATAATCTAATCTTTATACTAAAGCGTTCATAGTTTTTCTGTAGATTGTACTTCAAAAAGCATCATTGTTTTGGCACATAGCAGCTACAGGAGTTCGTGTGTGTATTACATATGAAATAATTATTTAGTTCACAAATGAAGATGTGGATATTAGAAGTTTTTCTCTGGATGTTCATTGCTGACAATATTTATGTTTCAGTATAATTCTAAAATACCATAGATTGCTTCATGATTTTTAAATAAAAAATTTTGATTCTAGCAATCAGTTCATCCGAAAGGATTTTGTGATCTACAGGCAGAGATTTACTTATATTGCCAGAAGTTTGGTCTAAAGTCTTTATCTAGAGGCCAAGATTTTCTGCTGATCTTGGTACTCAGCTCATAATGCAATTTCTGAAGCAGGCTTGCAGGAATGTAGAAATTAGTGTTTTGCTTGAGCATGTGAAAATAACCACACACTTAAGGTGTTTAGATTTTTAAGTTTTATATTGCTTTCAATAAGTATTAGACATCTGCTAAAGTTTTAATAACTTTTGTGGTGTGCTGAATCTTTTACTGAAAGGCATACATTATATGGCAAAAGCTATCATAAGAAAAAAATTAAAAATTGAGCTTTTTGATTTTTGGAAATCAATATAATACTTTGGGACAGTAGGGAGCAGCAAGTCAGCTAGCTGTTGTTACAACGGAAAAAATAATATGTTGCTACTTAGACTGCAATTATTTGCTTCCTTTGATATCAATGTTTTGCTGCATGTAATGTCACAGTTGATAGCCTTTATAAGATATCTTGTTCCTATGAGTTTATGAATCATCAAAACATGTATCTGATATTTTAACTATTTTTCTTGCTACTTCCTTCAGCACTGTGGTATCAAATTCACCTGGGCCTAATGCTTTGCAACTTTCAAATAGAGTAATTGCTTTATCGTCTTTTCCAGCATATCAGCAAAGTCTTTGCCATTTTTCTTTCCCACAGGAAAATGTATCTGTCTCTGAGATGATGCCTTCTGTTTCTTGTAAAAATAACAAGAAAAATACATATTTTAGTTGCTCAGAAGAATCAAGCTTATTAGTTGCCAGATTTGTGTGGTTCTTCTCAGCAACCCTGTTTTTCTTTCCTTTACTCTTTTAATCCATTAAGTTTGGTAAAATTTGGCAAAAAAATAAAATAAAATAAAATAAAATAAAATAAAATCACCAAAGATGTACTTTGAAAGTTACGCATTTTGAAAAAGTGTTTTGTTTGCTACCTTTACATCTTAGAGTGTCTTCAGTTATTGTCATGTTACTTCTCCCTACAAATTAGGCATCCCATTCAACGCTACTGGCCATTTATCACTTATGTATGACATTCATGGAAACTTTGATATCAGTTCAGTTCCTCTACAAGTGAATGGAGCTATATGGTCTTATGTCATTTAATGCCAGGCATATTTTTCTATTCTGTTCCACTTGAAAGGTGTTGTTTTACCTTATTCGACACTGTATTGCAAAATAGTTTAAATACAATTCCTGTGTATAAGAGGCAATTACCCTGTTAGCTAAGGTCATAGCTACTTTACATGTCTGAAGTTTATTTAGTAATTCATCTAGAATGTCTGTGTTTCTACAGAGCATCAAAAACTAGAGGAATAGGCTGCAGAGTAACAGACAAAACATCTATAAGCCACATTCTGATGATGTTTGCACTAATGTTCATCCCCCCAAAAAATGTTATCATTGGAGGAGACAGAAAAAAATGTCATTCCAGCCTTTTTGCAAATGTATTATTGTTTTTACAAGCAGTATGAAGGGAAAAAAAAAAAAGTCTGAAACTGTTTCAGGGATGAAATGTTCAACACTGAGGGTGAGGGGGAATGGAAGCTTTTTTTCACCACCACCTACATCTCTTAACAGAAAGCTGCTTGCTTATAGGACTATTCTTTTTTCTTAAAATGTTAAACAGACACATCAGAATTAGGCTATTCTATCTGACAGACAACAGACTTTATAGTTTGAGCCAGTTCCATTTTCTTCCAAAACCACTTTTTGTACTCAACCTTGGATTATCTAAATTTCAAGTCACGTATTGTTTCTTACTCTGTTTGAATTCCTTAGCTTTTTGTTTGTCCTGCATCCGCACTGGCAGCGTTATGAACAGGAAAATACTTTTGTTTGTTACTAATACTATCTTTCAACCATGTGCTCTCTAAACTACAAAGATTATATGTCTTTCACCTTTTTAGCTTAAGTAAAATGTCAAAGGTTTCTTTAGCAAACATCTCAAAAGTCTTAGCGAAAGCTTTTAGTTTGCTCTTTTCAACATATGTATAGTTTCCAATCAAAAATAGTAGGCAAATAAATAAGGTTTCGGGCCTTTAGCTTGAGACACAGCTTCTGCAAAATAAAAACAAGTCTTTTACAGAAAGTACAAAGGACAATTTCCTTTTTTTCAGGTCAAAGATGAAGTTTCAAATGTTTGCATGGAAACATTTTGCTGAGTGTTTTGCAACTTTTAACGAGAATAATTGTTTTATTGTCTTTTCCAGCTTAACATCAAGGTCTGTAATATTTTCCATGTGCAAACAATTCTTGTATAGCATTATAAGGGGACAGGAACATGTTTTTAGGAGCAATACCCAAAACCAATCCATATCGGGCCCACTTTACAAATGAAGATACTAAGTCATAAAAGGTAAGCTCATTTAGCTATGACTAAAAGAAAACAAGGAAGATCTATAGATCCAAATATTTTCTCATTAGATTTCTAACTGATTCAGTTCGTGTTAACATGAACTGCAGGCTAATTTTAATTACTTATTTGAATGATATAATAGATTGTTAAATCAAATTTGAAAGTATAGAGGTTGATATAAAACTGTCACGTGATCAAAATAGTGTGTAAAATTTAGTATTTTACATTTTATTGCCCCTGTGTTTGTTCCTTAAAGTATTTGCCCCCATCCAATAAATACATACTTTTTATGGTGCAAGCCACTTTCAGAATTTTAAAAGCGAACTTGAAGATTGCTTTCGTTACATATCTATTTATGGGTTTGTTCAATAACATTAAAAAAAAAATACAAGGCAATCATTTCTGCAGACTCTTTAGCACCACAGAAAAACATGCTGAGAAATAAAAATAGGTTTTTAAATAACTTCGAAATATGCATAATGACCATCAAAAAGATCTACAGAATATGATCATACTGGTGAAGAGGGAAAGAAGCAGCTATGTCAAGGGAATGAAGAGGTATCGATAACAGGTTTGAAAGTCTTTCTTTTTCTGTGTCTGTTAAATCACTGAATTTGGATGGCATATAACTCAGAAAGGAGGCTGGTATTAAAAACTAGTCTTAGATAATCATTCTTCCCATGAAACTGTTTTTCACAGCCATAAAACCTGCTGAGTACCAGAGGCATTGCATATCTTATAAAGCTGTACTGCTGGTTCCTTTGAACATCTTTAATTTTGAGTGTTAAAACCTGAAGTTCTTCACAGAGCTCACAAATTTCATTTCTGCTTCAATTCAACACACCAAATTTAGTTACAGTTCTAGATAACACTCCAGGAACAAACAGAAAAGCTAAATTAATATGATTGTATTTTATGCCAGTCACATATGTGAAAGAAATACCATGCTGCATTGAATTTTTAACAAAGCTCACACTGAATAGTGTTCCTATAAATATGTATATACCTATGTATCTATAAAACTTTTCTTCTTCAAACAGCTTAATATATACAAGCTACTATAAGCATCTCAGTAATTATAAAGAAAAGAAAAAAGTATTTCCTTTCTTAACTTACTCATCTTCTCATAACATTTTTGCCCTTAATCTTAGAAGTGTAACTTTAATATGATTTTGTAATGTTAATAATTATTTTGAAATATAGCATAGCATTATCTACTGCCTACTGTAACTTTATCAATCCTGTCATTAATTTCATTTGTCTGATGATAAAAATAGCAGTTCATTTTTTCTCCTGTTTGCAGTTCTATGAATACAGAACCTGCACAAACTGCAGTAAGAGCGCTTAGCAGTTTGATGGCTACTTAAACATATACATCAAAACCTGGAAGCAAGGCTGATTTACCTACATTGTCCTGATTTATCTTATTTTAAAATTCACCTCGAGTCACATATTTACAAAGAATTAAAATCTTGTGTTCACCCTAAGCAATTTTTCATATATTGCAGAATGACATGATGCTGTTCACTTTTGTTTTGTTCATAAGAAGGAAGGTACCTTTTATAATTCCCTACCTGGCAGCACACAGACTACAATCTCAAGAATTGTAGTCTATTTATTTTTCTCTTTCTATTCATCATTAGCAATGGCAGACAGTTATAACGCAGACTGTGCCTCTGGTTTCATCTGTGCAAACACATGAATGAATTTTGCACTCTCAACGTCTTTGCAGAAACCTAACTAATTCCAACATAATATTTATGTCTGGTTATGCAGAAGTTGCACAGGATTCAGATAACCCCCTTACACCACTGGCGTTAAATAAACCCCCAAATAATTACAACTTATTGTAATTACTAAGGCAAATTAAGATAACTGAAAAAGGTATCAGCAAATAAAAAAGTATTATTTAACAAAAATATCAAGACTTAAGTAATCTAATTTAAAGATCACTGAAGTCAAAAGACATTTTTCTTTGACCATAGTGGGGTTTTGATACTGGATTAGTATAAAACTAGCACCACTGACAGAAATGGAAATGGCTTCTTATAGTATGTGATAAGGGAAAGTTAAACCTGTTATTGGAAAAAGAATATGAAAGACAAACAACTTTATGCAGTGCACATATAGTTTACAGCTTTGTATTGAGATGCATTACACAGAAAGGAATCGTGCAGGCCATTATGTTATTTCCTGATGCGCCAAGTGATGCGCTTGATGGATGAGGGGAAGGCTGTGGATGTGATCTACCTTGACTTCAGTAAGGCTTTTGACACCGTTTCCCACAACATTCTCCTCAAGAAACTGGCTGCTCGGCGCTTGGACTGGCGTACGCTTTGTTGAGTTAAAAACTGGCTAGATGGCCAGGCCCAAAGAGTTGTGGTAAATGGAGCCAAATCCAGTTGGAGGCTGCTTACTAGTGGAGTCCCCCAGGGCTCAGTGCTAGGGCCAGTCCTCTTTAATATCTTTATCGATGACCTGGATGAGGGGATCGAGTGCACCCTCAGTAAGTTTGCAGATGACACCAAGTTAGGTGCGTGTGTCGATCTGCTTGAGGGAAGGAAGGCTCTGCAGGAGGATCTGGATAGGCTGGACCGATGGGCTGAGGTCAACTGCATGAAGTTCAACAAGGCCAAGTGCCGGGTCCTGCATCTGGGGCGTAACAACCCCAAGCAGAGCTACAGGCTGGGAGATGAGTGGCTGGAAAGCTGCCTGGCAGAGAAGGACCTGGGAGTACTGGTTGATAGGCAGCTGAATATGAGCGAGCAGTGTGCCCAGGTGGACAAGAAGGCCAACAGCATCCTGGCCTGTATAAGAAGCAGTGTGGCCAGCAGGTCTAGGGAGGTGATTGTCCCCCTGTACTCGGCTCTGGTGAGGCCGCACCTCGAGTACTGTATTCAGTTTTGGGCCCCTCGCTACAAGAAGGACATGGAGGTGCTCGAGAGAGTCCAGAGAAGGGCAACGAAGCTGGTGAGGGGTCTGGAGAACAAGTCTTACGAGGAGCAGCTGAGGGAGCTGGGGTTGTTTAGCCTGGAGAAGAGGAGGCGCAGGGGAGACCTCATCCCTCTCTATAGGTACCTTAAAGGAGGCTGTAGAGAGGTGGGGGTTGGTCTATTCTCCCACGTGCTTGGTGACAGGACGAGGGGGAATGGGCGAAAGTTGCGCCAGGGGAGGTTTAGGTTGGATGTTAGGAAGAACTTCTTTACTGAAAGGGTTGTTAGGCATTGGAATGGGCTGTCCAGGGAGGTGTTTGAGTCGCCATCCCTGGAGGTCTTTAAAAGACGTTTAGATGTAGCCCTTAGTGATATGGTTTAGTGGGGGTCTTGTTAGTGTTAGGACAGAGGTTGGACTAGATGATCTTGGAGGTCTCTTCCAACCTAGACGATTCTGTGATTCTATGATTCCTGTACTAAGAAAGATTCAGTGGTGTTTGAGAAACTCAGCACAGAATTTAAAAAAAAAAAAAAGGTAAAACATCAACAAAGAGAGATAGAGAGTTGTAAATATAAAGGAAATACTGTGAAACCTGGAGAAAATATCTACTTGCTGGTGGATGTTAGAGGTTATCAGAGCTCATAAATGTCTGTAGAAATATATAGTAGCTCATACTGTGAAGGTTCATACAGGCTTTTTAGAATTATTACTTCCTAAGAAATAAGAGAATAAGAAATAAATAAGGTAACACAAATCTCCACAATTATTATCTGCACAATTAAGCATTTTGTAGCCCATCTTCTTCCAAACATGAAGATTTCTTGAATTTTATGATACAACTTTAAGTCACTTCAATTTAATCCACTGACCCACTGACCTTATTAATGAAAAAATGCCTTGTTAAAAAATACCTAACAAGCTCTACCCTTTTCAGCTCAATGAAACTGCACCAAAAGAAATAAGTATTCTATAAATGCTGCATTAAAATGTACAAGTGTTTAACTGTTTGGCATGGCTGCTCAGCAATCTAATTAGCTGGAAGCATTTTCCAAACAAATAGAAGTTTTTTCTCCTTTCTTCCCTGAAGATCTGTTGGATATATTTCCTTCACAGTATTTTTAAGCTTCCTGCAAACTCAGACACGTTGAAGTGTATATGCTGGAACTGCAATATTTGTTGCCTCTTCCGTTTACTTATGATGAACCTTAGTATTTTTCCCTGGCTTCTACATATTAATATCACTCAAAATTTTGGGGAAAGAAGAAGCGAGAGCAGAGTAGTAAAGAAAGTCGACAAGGCAGTCCATACTTTTACAAGGCAGTCCACTTCATATATTTTCTTAAACGCTGTTTTTGCTTTGCTATCTACTTACCATACCCTGTTTGTGCTTTTTATGTTACCATTTGTATAATAACATGGGTACCCTCTTAAAATGAAAAGCTCTGCCCAACACACAGTGTGAAACTATGACAATGCTTCTGAGAATGAAATAAAAAACTGTATGATCCCCTGTTATCTGTAATTAAAATTCTTTCCTGTTTGATTTCTTTTTGCCTGTGAAAATGTGCTCAAAAATGAGTTGATTTTTGTCTTTTTCATGAATGAGATAGACTATTGATAGTGTTTTGACTTGTAAAAGAACTGAAGAAAGAAAATGAAATGCAAGAGTACTGAGACATATCATTTACGTACACACACACCAAATAAATAGAATTTATGACATTTCTTTTATCTACTCAAGTTTGTACAGTTTGGGAATCCTGAATCATTCCCACTTCAAATTTCTCACAAGGAAATGAGAATTAAAAATTGGTGTACTTTGCTCTTGACAAAAGAAATTGAGACATTTTCTTGAAAAAGTAAATAAAATGTAAAGGAAGTAAAATTCATCTTCTATGAAATGATATTGGCTTTATTCTGGATTTATATACAGCAAAGACAGATAGATGGAAGACTATTTCTGCTCAAGTCATTACAACACAACTTTACTGGCATATCATTCCTTGAAGGTACACAAATAAAATTCAAATCAAATACTAAAGATAAAAATCAAATACTAAGATAAGAGGCTTTGGCTGCATTATTTATTTTCTATGCTGCTGAGGGAAGTATATTTGGGAACTTTTAGATAAGTATAAAAAAATGGGCCAGTGACTATACTGACAGGTGATGGTGCTCTTACTTTTTGATTGTGTTGCATAGCTTTACATGGTCAAGTTTTCTGTTTTATAGAGCATCTCGTTTGATCACAGTATCTCTTTGGAACAGTGGCAGTATGCAGCAAGAGGATGAGTGTTAATTTTAATGCATTCGATGGCATTTATTGCATTCTTAAACAACAACAACGACAAACACAACAACAAACACAACACAAGTAGATTCCAATGCTGCTTTTCACATATTCACTTGCGAAAAGACTTTTTCAGGAAGGCCAATTTCCAGCTTTTTTCCTGTGTCATATTCTGTTCTTAATAGCTGCTCAGCATATTGATTAACAAACAGCCTTGCTGCTTGACTGTATGTGGATGTGTCCAGCTGATTTGCAATTTCACATTATGCTGAGCAATATGTCTATATTGGCAAGGGATTGCTGCATTCTGGTGAAAGTGAAGTGTGACACAGCAGCTTTTAAAATCACAAGTCTCTCTCTACATAAATGTATTAGCATTGTAAATGCTTCTGGAAGGTGTGCTATAAAACTGACAAGCTTGCCAGCCTTGATTAATTTCATGCTCAGTAGTATTGCTTTTACTTCCATTTCTATTGCTACTTTTGCATTACCAGGTTTGATTTCAGAGAAGAAATGATTGAAATGCATAAATTTGGCTCCTCACTTTCTATGTATCATGGCATATAACAGCCCTCATTTAAATCTTCTCTCCTAGATTTCTGGGTCAGACATGTTCTTCTATGGTAGTTTGTAACACCAAATTATCTGTAATGGCTAAAATTTGATAAAGTACATCTATAGCTTTTCTTAGCTACATGTCTTAAGCATGCTTAAAAGCTTGGAGGTTGTTTGTTTTGTGTGTGTGTGTGTTTGTGTTAGGTGTTTTTTTTTTGTTTGGTTGTTTTTTTTTTCTTTTAGAGAATACTCAAGGTTGAATACTAAGATAAACAAAAAACAGACCTCTGTCAATTAGGCTATTAAAATATCAGAGAAACAATATATTCTAAATCCAAAAATCAGCAAAATGTTATAATTTGTGGTGCGGTGTTTTGCTTTGTTTTTCCAGGTCAAATCATCAGTGAACAATTTCAGCCACCCTGAACAGTCCCTGCCCATGGCAAGGGTTTGGAATTAGATGATCCCAAGCCCAAACCACTCTATGATTCTATGATTCTACCATTTCCTACACTGTAGTTTCAATGTGCCAGGGAACACTTTACCGTTCCAGTTACTACTTAGTTTTCTAGCCTCAACATTATTCAGTAGTCAACTGGACTTAAAGCATAACTAGCTGTAACATTCCCCAGTGGACAAACCTTTTATTCCAACTATTCAAGTGCATTATCTCACTTATAATTCAATTTCTTTCTCAAAACTTCCTCAAAAACATTGTATACCTGCTGCATGTATTAAGATTTGTTTCCAGGTCCTGCTAAAGCCATAGAAAGGTTTTTTTTTTTCTCTTAAAGAGCATGCCTACTAACCTACAGTTTCTATTATCAAAATTTATTGAACCATTTTTAATCATAAAGTAATGTATTTTAAATATACCTTTACATACACACATAAAACTACTGCCATGCTTCATAAGGTCTGTCAATATTCAGCACATTTTGTCCACGACAATAAATCTATCATTTTTGATCAGCATTTTTGAAGCATTGCACACTATTTTGTGTGTTTACTCAAGGCTTGATTTTTTTTAATTCAATTCATAGTTGCATAAATTACAAGCTATTATATTTACTACAGTGCAGATAGTATAAGTATGGAGTAAAAAAAGAAGTAAATACAGGCATAATCTACCTGCAGCATATGCTATATTGTTCCCTTATTAGACAGAATTTTCATGAATGACTCTAAAAAAAAATAACAGTCTAGGGCCTTTCTATATTTCTGGCTCCTTAACGTGCAAGGTTTCTGCCAGCATCAATATACTGGCACAGGATAATATTTGTGTTCAGCTGAAGGCAGCTCTCCAATTAGCAAAATAACGTAATCAGAAATTTGTGCCAGCTAAATATTGGTGGCACCACAACTTTTAAAAGATGCATGTGACAACTAAAATGATGCATCCGGGAAAAATCCCATTTCCCTGTATATTTGTCATTTATGAGAACTCTGTATCATTATCTACAAATCACAGTATTTTATGCTCTTTTAAGCTAGCACAATTACTGTATGTGACTGTTGGGATTTGTTTGTATTTTAAGGCCACATCTGATTTAATGTTGTACTGCTTCACTGAAATTAATAGACCCATGTCAATTTATATGAGCTAAGGATGCATTTATTTACATTTGTGTGATATTTTTGAGGAAAAAAAACTTTCAAGTTTACATGGTATTTCAAATCTATTCTGAGATCAAAATCAGGATCCTTCTATATTTTTGGATCATTCTGTGGTGAAAATATTTATTTTTGCAAATCTATTGAAAGTGCTATCAGAGCACAGGTCCCATGATAAGTTCATACCATATATTTGGTTAAAAATGTTCATAACTTGATTTAAGTAAACAAAATTTCATCATTTAAATAAGATCACCATTAGGATAACATGAGCCAGACTTTGGTCTTAAATATGCTAATTTCCTAAATAATGAAAATTTGTTGCTAAAACTTAATTCTATCAATTATACTGGAAATATACTTCCAGCAAATAGTATCATGAGCTAGAGAACTCAAATTAAGAGTTAGATTCATATCTAACATTTAATGGATTTTGATGAAGAATTTGCCATATAGCCATATGATGATAGGATAGGATCTGTGCTTAAGCTTCCCAAATGCATTTTTTTCACTTTTAACATTAGTCAGCAAAAATATATATCTCCTTCAAAAATATTCCATTCACAATTAAACCTTTCAGAAATTAAAACTTTTGTGAGTAATCCACCCCTGGCATTTCAGAGTGCCTTAAAACTGAAGAATCATAGAGCACTTATAATCCTCAAGAATAAAACTGTAAACAAATTTAATAGGCAAGAATCTCTGTGATCAAAATCTTACACTTATTTGTACAGGGCTTTAGTTTTCATTGCTAGGAAAATGTTAACATTTTTATTTAATAGTCTACATCATTCCAGCATGTAATTAAAATATTTTACTTTATTACATGCAGTAATATCAGTCAGCATGAAATTCACAAATTAATTTATTTCAACATTTTCTTATCCTATAGTAGAACCAAAAATCTATTTCTAGTACTTAGAAGCAATCTAATTTTTTCCTACCATTCCTAATGTCTGTAGTAAGCCACTGGGAATCTCATAAGATGCCATGAGATAAAGTACAGAAATGACATCCACTTCACCCCTCCTTATGTCAGTTAACAACTGCACTATTCACACTGCTCTTTTCCTCAGATCAGTATCTGCACAGATATCAAGTGGTTGACGCTGTATAATGACAAAACAGAGAGTGTGTTAGTGGGAAATATGGATGTACCCCCCAGATCTTTCTTCCTTAAAAAATTTACATGCAGTGGCTGTAGCTTAGATTTACAGTTCACATGCTCAGAATCTTCTTTGCATTGGGATATCCTATTTTGTAGGTGCTCCAATAAAAAATAAATAAATAAATAAATAAATAAACTTAAGTTTATCAGTGACTTGGTACTCAACGATATTCTATCCTTTATTCTATCCTTTAGTATCCAGGTGTGGAGATGGATAGATTTATATAAGTAATTATCACTATATAAATTTCTATATATCTTTTAACAACATACATTTTCTAGTTCATTTTTCTTACCATGGACTTGTGAGTTGGAAAGGATGGTAACCCCTCACAAAACACCAGCCTAAAAGCTTAACTTATTTCCTAATATTTTGATATTAGGAAATATTATTTTAATATTTTAATATTTCCTAATATTCCTAATAATATTTCCTAATAAACTATGTGCTGTTTTGGATTGCTATTCATTTTCCTAACATTAGCAGGAATGTTGCCAACTAGATTGGGTTGCCCAGGGCCTCATCTAACCTGGTCCTGAACACTTCCAGGGATGGGGCATCCACTTCTCTGAACAACCTGTTCCAGTGCTTCAGCACCCTCGGAATGAAGAATTTCCTCCTAACATCTAATTTAAATCTCCACTCTTTTAATTTAAAATCATTCCCTCTTGTCCTGTCATTATCTGCCTGAGTAAAAAGTTGCTCTCCATCTTTTTTTTTATAAGATCCCTTTAAGTATAGAAAATCTGCAATGAGGTCTCCACGGAGATTTCTCTTTGCCAGGCTGAACATCCCTGTCTCTCTCAGCCTTTCTTCATAAGAGAAGTGTTCCAGCCCTCTGATCAGCTTAGATGACATTATTTGGTCTGCTCTTGCCAACTGATGCAGTCACTCCATCATAGAAGGCCACCAGATTGGTCAGGCATGATTGGTGAAGCCATGCTGGCTGTCTTGGATCATCTCCACCTGCATGTGCCTTGACGCTGTTTCCAGGAGGACCTGTTTCACGAACTTCCCAGGGACATAGGTGAGGCTCACTGGTCTATAGTTCCCTGGGTCCTCCTTTCTACCCTTTTTAAAAATGGGAGTGATGTTTCCCTTTTTCCATTCACTGTGGACTTCACCTAATCGCCATGACTTTCCAAATATGATGGAGAGTGGCCTGGCAACTCCATCAGCCAATTCTTTCAAAATAGTATCATTTTTGTCTGTTTTTCATGTTTATTAAAATGGGACTCAACATTCACCTGCTTTAACGAATAGGAAACCAATTAAACTCTGCCTCATTTCTCACTTTAGGTAAAAGCAGTCTTCATTTGGCAAAAATCAAAAACACCTGTACATAACATATGACAACACAGAAGAAAGAAAGTCTTCCCTTTCCTAACTTCTGTTCTTTATCCAAAGCCTAATGAAATTCTCTGTCTTCAGCAGAGTTTGGTTAATTTCCTAAAATTCTTTGGACATTGCCACTGACTTCAACGGAGCTGCTCTTTTTTATACCATCAGTGCAAATTAAAGAATAACCTTCTAAAGTTAGCAATAGAACCTGAATGACAGTCAGACTTGCAGCTGCAACACTTAGCTGTGTTCCGTGTATATGGTGAGAATATGACAAGGGATAACAGCATAAGTAATTAAAACTTAAATAGAGCTTTTTTCTTCTGCGCTGAAACATACAACATAACAGTTAATATACAGTATTCTGAAGTAATTTCCAATTATATAATATTGAACATTTTTAGAATGCAATGTATGTGGAAGGAAACAGTTTTAGTATAATCAAAACTGTTTAAATGGAGACTAAGACCCAGAGAGATGTAAGGGTAGCATTTTTACAATGCCACAAAGTTCTGCTTCACAATTTTTCATACAAAATACTGCCAAATATCCACTAAATCATATAAAGTGTGCAGTACATTTCATACATATTCTTGATTAGTATATACACATCAAATGTTCACATTTTTTTATAATTATGACTTTGGGAATTTTTACAAATGAGTTAACCACAACCTTATCGTTCAATTATACACAGTATTTAATACTTAGGAAGTTATAGGATTTGTTACCACTGTATCTGGTACTAAGGAATTAATCCGGTGCACCTGTAATCTTTCAAAATAAAATCACACTGATGAAAACATTTTTAAAAAATAATTATTTTAAATATTTTACTTGAGATTCTATAAATATTTTTAGTATTATTTAGTATAGCATTTATAATAGTGAATTATTTAATCTTTAATTATCTAGAAAGGATTTTAAAGATTGTCTTGTGCATGTGTCTCTAGAAATATGTTAGATCTCTAATTAAGTAAACTGGCACATAGCTTTTTGATAATTCGTCTGCATAAGGCAGCAGAATGCATGTCTACACTCTTCTGATGCACTTTTCAAAAAGCTAACCAATGAAAGGAAAAAGACTAGCGTCATTTCTAACTTTTGTGTTTCTGTGCTTAAGACATTTTATCACAACCCCTTATTTTTCTCTTTGGTTTCTAGCCAATGAATTTGTATGTGGTTTATAGCAAAAGACAGAAAAATGTATCTATCTCAATTATTTCCCCCCACATTATAGACATATCCTTTAACATCTTTGAGACAAGAACTGTGTTATTGTTTATGGTACTTTACTGGATTTTATGCAGAAAGATACGCCTTTTCCCAAATATATATAATATCTAAATTTTGTTGTCCTAGTTGATAATTTTACATTGGAACAAATATCACTTAAAACCTACAAATAAAAAATTCCACCACATTCAAGAGCCATTCAAAATATGTTTCCAAAAAGCAGTCTACATTACTGGAGTTCTTAAAACTTCAATTATCAAAATACTGATGAAATAAGAGTCTAACTGGCAGATGCTTTATATGAAGTGCATTTAATAATGAAAGGCAAAGTTGAACTGAAAGACGGAATAAACGTGGAATAAAAAATAAAACATTAATCCTGAATATTCCTCTTCATGGTTGAATACATAAAGAATGGTATGTGAACACACTCTCTCTGTGCCATTTTGTTTGGCTAAAAGAATGGCAATGCCAATAAAGATGAATTTGAATGCATCTTTCTCCAAAATTTAAGCAGTGTGGATACAGACAAAAGTACTGAAGAAGAGTAGCATTAATCAGCTACATTCTACATATACATCAATAATTACTTATTTATAATCAATTTATATTAGAAATAGAACATAGTTGTATATTATCTATTTTTCTCCTCCAAGTCCTAGCATATCTGGTCATATACATGAAAACAGAAGCTATCCACGCTTCACAGAATCACAGAATTGCCGAGGTTGGAAGGGACCTCTGAAAATCATCCAGTCCAACCCGCCTGCTAAGCAGGATCACCTAGAGCACATTGTGCAGGATGGCATCCAGACAGGTTTTGAGCATCTCCAGAGAAGGAGACTCCACAACCTCTCTGGGCAACCTGGTCTCATACAGACAAGAAGCAAGCCAAAATTACATGAATAGGAGAGAAATACAGTTAGAGGCATGGTAAACTATTATCTGTTTGTTCAGCTACAGCTATCTTCCCTTACTTACGAGGAGCACAGGAACACAGATTAAAAAACAAAAAAATAGGCAATTTTGTCTATCATGTGAATCTCTGTAAGTATTACAGATTTATTTTGTTTTAAGAAGTTTGCAGAAATTTGCTTTAAAGGGGTTTTGCTTAAAGACAAAAGAGAAAACTAACAACTACAGCTATGTATTAACACTGAACGTCTGCTCTCACAAGAAGATGATCTTTCCATATCTAATTGTGGATTTGATGCCAGCTGTTAATTTCCTATACATTTAAAGCGTCTGTCTTGACTGCGTGAACATAGCAGAGAACTGCAGAGAAAGCACTGCATTCCTGACAGTTCTTTCCATGTGTGCTTACAAGAAGTAGTTCTCTGAGTGGAAAATTACTTTTTTGAATACGTATTAGCTGTTTTTGCCAAATGCTTAAAGGAAACCATTACACCCATGACATTCATAGAGTATGGTAAATTATGAATGCATTTTTGTTGCCTATATACAGAAACAGGTTTGTACCCATTTTTAACTTGATTTTTATATTGTTCTGGACCAAAACTAGTTATGTATCTCCTCAACTATGAGGTGAATTTTGTCGTGCTAGCAATTATTTTAACTTAACAGAAGTTTTATATGGACTTCCAAAAAACGGGTTCAGCTCTCTCTTAGTAACCTTTATATAGTGTCTTTTTGATAGAAGTTTCTTTAGTTAAAGGAAGCTATTTATTTTCTTTTTATTATTATTATCTTTAATGTGAATAAACAGCTAGTTAATGCAAAACAGACTTTGAAGTCCAATCAGCAATAGAAGTTCAATAGTTCAAATCTACTGAATGTCTTGTGTACTTTTTGAATTAAAATAAAATCACGCAGAGATCCTAAGGGGCTCTGTGCATGCTTAGGACAACACTAGCTTCCATTTTAGGTTTCACAACTTTTGTGTTACTACTATGCTGTACTAAAACTGGACAAGTGTATAATATGTATATGTATTTCAAATTCATGGAAGCTGACAAAATCCAATAGCACAGCAAAAATGAGCATACTAAGGTTTTTGTTTGTTCTGTCCCCAGTTTTGTTAAGTAACTCTTCATTATTTTAAGCAGATGGACATTAGCAATAGTGTATATAGATTAGGATACCTGGAATTTCAGTGTTATTACAAAGTAAAGTAGAACAGCTGGACTGCAACTTGAGGATTCAAAGAAATGTGCGAAAAATTATTACTGAAACAGGACTCAGACTCTACATGTGTTGAACCATACCCATTAATGAAGTGTCTCTGGCTTGTAACCAAAGCAATCTAATTTTCTTTTTAATTATAGAGTACACAATTGTTGAATTCACAAAAATTACATTTAGAAAATAATTTCTATGAACCTGAGCCCTTGTAAGTCATTTAATCTATTCCCATTCACACAGTTTGAATTATACTGATGATGAACACCTAACGTTAATGTTTTTAGGGAAAAAACAGAAAAAAAAAAAGGAACTAGGAAAACAGAAATCAGTCAAGATTTTATTTGTGCAACACTATTATTTCACATGGAAAAGTAGTCATGGAAAACATGGAAACATGAGTCAAGATATTACTAGGCAAGCAATATCAAAATATAGAAGATGCAAAACTGAAATATTAACAGATCTTTTGTATTTATTTTCTGTCTTCAAAAAAAATAAAGCGTTTATCTTTTATTTATAAAGTCAATTACAAAGGCAGAAGTCGACTTTCAGATTCTAGGTTTACTTGATGCTGTACTGAGTTTTTTCTGTACACACTTTTCCAAGACTGTACAAAAGTCCTCTGTGGGTTACGTACCATACATGCACTTATCAAAAATCGGTTTCCGTTATATAGAGTTACAAGCCAAAGAAGCAATTTTTAAGTAGAGAAAGAATGTGGAAAATAAACAAAGCAGAGAGAGAGAAAGTTAATGGCCACAAGTGCAAAGTATAGATTCCCATGACCCAAGCTCTATGCAATAATGCTAGTTTATATTCCATGTAGGAATGTATTCTGAGTTTCTGTGTGTGTGTTTATGCAGATCATGCAGTGATTAAAATCATGGCTAACCACTGTCAGATTGAAAATATAATGGCAATATTGATTAGAAATATGGAACACTGAATTGTAAGAGGAATAATGCAAACACAGCCTTTCTCTCTTTAAATTACTGGCATCAGTTTAGTCACTGATTTAAACTACTGACATTCCACAACTCTGAGAAAAGACTGATCATGTAATTTTATTGATGATCATATCTGCAGAATATTACTTTAGTGTCACATCCCTAAGTTACTTGAACAGATACGTACTGCCCATGCCTTGATTCACTTGCATGGAATCTGCCTATAGTGTAGCTTAGAAGCTCTGAGAAAATGACTGTTGCTGTATACATTGTTATTTCAGGTCATATGCCACTTGTTTAGATAGATGAGGTTGCTAATTAAGCAATAAAAATTAAGGCACAGGGCATTTCCTGGAGATTAATGATCAACTAGAAGGAGCTGTGCCATGTGCCATTAACCCAGCCAGTCACTCACTGTGATGGGTCAGATTTCTTCAAAGAATATTAATGTTCTTAAATAACAAGGCTAACTCAGGACATAATACGAGTGTACACAGGAATGAATCAAATTAAGTGCATTATGACAATTTCTGTAGTGAATTACAGGCCTTTTCTATTTTCTGGGTAAGAGAGGAGAATGGCTAGCAAGAAAATGGTACAACAAAGAACTCTAAATTTTATTAATTGCTTGAGCTTCTCCAAACTACTCTTTGTAGACCTGTCTTCTGGTATGTTTGCTCCTTTGATAAACATTTTTAACTTTGGTTATCATCATGAATATTATTTAGCATTAACTGGTGCCTAGTAGTGTTCCTGGTAAAAGGACTACACTTTGGAGAACACAGGGAAGTACTTCATCACTTTCTTTGTTCTCCCCAGTTCTTGATGAGCAGTGATCTGTGAAACTATCCTCTGTCATTTGCCAGATTCTCTTTCCACAGATATCAAAGGACGGTGCAGCCCTGGACCATGCAGCTCTGTCGCCTTTTTCATCACCTTTGTCATAAAAAAATTCAGGAGGTATCTACTTGAAAACAGTATTACTAAACAGTAGCCTGTTTGCCATTTATTGTTTTCCCAAATTACAAAGGTTAACCTTTGTATTATCCCTGAAAGACACTCTTTGCTTTCCTCCTCACTGTCAATCCTACTTTGCACCAGCCATCTACATCTCCTTAATTTAAAATTTATCCAAAAGTAACATGCAGCAGAACAGAGGAGGGAGTAGATGAAATGTGGAAATAGAGGGAGAAACCCAGAAGGTGAAGTGGAAACCTGCTAAGCAGATAGGTGCAAATGATCAGTGACTTTTTCCCTTCTGAAAGTAACTTATTGCTTAAGGCTCTGTTCCACAGCCACCTTTTTCTCAAACCTTCTTCCCTCATCCATTAGTGGTTTTCACCTCTTTAAATACATTGATTCAAATAAGTAGGTTAGATACGAAGCAATAACAGCAGTTTTCTGTCTCCAAGGTGAAATAAACAGCACATTCAAGACTATTTTTAACTAACCAAACTTCTCTGAGGAAAATGAATAACTATAAAATCCCTTTCTGAAAATCATGAGTATTCAAGACTCATTTCTTTATTGTATTTCTCCAAATAGTTCCATAATCTGATTGCCACCTAACATTTACTCATAATGAAAAAGATCATGTATTAAAACTTTGAAAAAATCAGAAGATATGAAACAGCTGCAATAGATGAAGAAATATTACTGGTTTAATGGAAAAAAATATCTGGAAATTCATTCTGTAATTACAGTCTTTGGAACCTAACCAAGTATTTTACCACAGTAGCAGAATAAAACAGAAATATCCCTTTACCACCTGGAAGAGTTTTCTGTGGACAGTCTGAAAATTACTGCCTTATGTAATTTGAAAAGCTCACTTGATTAAAGTGGTGGCTATTACTCTCAGTACAAACTTTTTAATTGCAGAACTAGCTTTTTAGCAACGGAAAAGTGATAAATTAAGCAAATCATTATGGATACAAAGGATTACATTTTTCAAAATAATGTACTTTTTCGCTTATATACCTTTTTCTCAAATTTCTAATTTTCCTCATTTTCTGTCATTCTGTTCTAGTAAAATCTATAGAAATTTCTGAAATTATTCTAAAGCGCATGAATTTGGCTGTAGAAATAAATTATTCCCAGAGTAACATTAATCTCCATAACACAGCTGTAACCCAGTAGCCTGAATTTTGTTTTTGTGTGCATACTTAGATTATATTTGCAGTGTCTAATTTATTACAGAATAGATGTTAAAGCTAATCTGAAATTTCAAAGAACATTACAAGCAATATAACAAAAATGTTAAAGAAACCCAACCAAGTTGAAGAATCTTCTGGAGCCTTCCTTTTTACCCTTCCTCATTTTCTCTTTGTAATATTCCTTCTTTCCTCATGACCCCAGAAGGGGTCATTTAAAATGACAAGAATAATATTAATAAAACACTTCTTGAGCTTAAAGACGGATGCTTTCTCTCTAACATAGTATTTGTTTCCTGTCCAGAGAATTGTATCAGTGTTCCTCATCAAATGCATTTTTCAAAGTGATGAGAATGAGGAAAACAACTATAGAAATCATAGAGTCATCTCTCATCCTTATAATTACTTTAAAATACCAGCTAAAGTTTCCATAGAGATCAGAGCTTTACAATTATTGTTATAATAGGTGGAACTAGTTAGAAAAACGCCTTTCTGAACTTAAAGAATCATCAAAATCTTGAGTTAAATTGTAGGGAACAAGCAAAACTCTCATAAAGGTTAAATATAAACAACATTTCATCAATTAATGATTCTTATAATGATGCTAATGAACTTTGTTTTGACTTTGTTTTATATTTTCTGAGCTATATTTCAGTTTGAAAAGTCATACGAACTGAAAAAATGGCCGTTCATTTAAAAAAATCACTAGAAAAATTAAAACTATGTAAAAATTGAATAGGAGTTTGTTAAGCCTGTTTTTTTAAAAAATATGTTTTTTTGTTAAATCCGCAAGCAACACATCCTCAAAATTTATGATGAATAGATATTTAAGGACTGTCTTCTTCTCAAAGGACTTAACATCAGGTATAGGTTTAGAGAGCAAACAGAAACAAAAAGGTAATCTGTTTTACACCACATCCAAGGGTTTCCCTACTGAACCATGATCTCCCACAGTGTTCTCATGTTGGGATTTAATTTGTCCTTCCCCATATTCTGTCTCTTTTACTGAAATGGGAACTTCGATGGAGTCTATGGCATATTACATTCTAGTTGAATAAAATGAGAAACTATTTAAATATCACTTGCTGACTCATCTGAATTCTTCAAGCTCTTCTCAGAAAGACTGGCAGTTTAGAAGATTTATATTATTTTTTGAAATCCTCCATCACTTTGACCATGTCAAACAGGCTAAAATCAGGAAAAGAAAGCATTTCAGGTGAATATGCTTGAACAACAGAGCCTTCAATGAGATATTCATCACTGCATAAAATAACACACACCAAGAAATCATCTGGGCCTGATCCTGTACTCATCTATGTCTGCAAAAATCCTGGGAAAATGCAATAGGGAAATAGGGGGAAAAAAAAAAAAAAAAAAAGCTGTCTTAAAGCAAACCAGTTGCTCATCTCTGTTGCATTCATTTTGTTTTGTCAGTAATATAGTTGTGTCAGAGAGAAAACAACACATTCACTGAATTTTCTGAGTATAATTTCACTATTAATTATCATTGACTATTCAGCTGGATAGCTAGCTCTATCAGTTTTCTAGAATCTTTTCACAATCACACTGAACACAAGAATCTGATTAACTGAATGATAATTATGCTTGGTAAAATAAATGTTGAGAAGAATTTTTTCTCAGAAAGTGAAATTCCATTCAAAGCAGAATTTCTGTGACAAAAATGGTAGTTTAAAAGCAATGCTGTCTATACTTTTTTTTCTATTTCCTATATTTTTTCCGTGTTTATATGTTTTGTATAATATTGTATATTTACTAGAATATAATTCTTAAAAATTATTGACAAACAACAATTTGTTATTATCAAAATGAATTATTTCAATGTTTCTACATCCGAATTTTGGTTTTACAGAATATATCTGTATTTTCCTCAGGACAGAAACTTCTCCCAGACAGACATACTAAATACCACAGGGAAAATGAATACTGACCACTGATACTGAGCTATCAATTAATCCAATATCAAACATTCAGATATCTTCCCATATATATTAAATAAAATTACACCAGTTTCTTCAAGCGTAGTTACATCTGACTGCCCTGAGGTTCACACTGTATTAAAATAAATTCATTCTTCCCTTACTTTCAGCTCCATATTCTCTAAATCTCAAACTAAGAGATGGTTACTGGCTGGTATGTTTGACTCCTTTACAACATACACTGTATAAGAAGCCTGTCAGACTTTTCTCATTTTATATCTTCAAACTTGGGGACCACTTTGTCCAGTCACTTACACTTTGGCTGTCTGTGGCAGTTCTGTTGGTTTTCAGAATTGGCCATATGACATTGATGGTGCTGATCTTAGTATTTTTCAAAGTACTTAAAAAGAAAGTATTTCACTTTTTATAGCAGTATTTCTAGATCCTCATTTACAGAGAATGAAAGTGACTTGGCACATTACTGCATCAGCTTAACATCGGTTAGATGCAAGAGGTTACTAATTATACAATAGCAATTAAGACATGGGGCTTTTCCTGGAGATTAACAGCCAGCCACCAGGAATTGTGCACAAGGCTTTTAACCCTACCCAGTCGTGCATTGCAGCAGAATCTGATGGCTTTCTCTGAAGGATATTGCTTTTCAGAGTGACAGACATGGGTCTGCAAGGCTCTTTTTGCTCACCTGCAGGTCGTATCTAGTAGCAGATAATGCAGCTATGAAGTAGTTAAAGAATGGTAGATTCACACACCAAGAAAAACGATGAGCCACAACACCCCTCCTCAAATATAGCTAAGCATAAAACAAACAAACAAACAACAGTTGAATGCTTTAACATGGATTTTAACTATTTTCATTACTTTTAAAGATAGGATCAGATCTTTCACTGAATTAAACAATAGACCACAGCCACCTAACCTACATTTTACATCAGAACTAGTTTCACTATTTGTAAGGACTCCCCATAACAATTTATTTTGAGCTAGTTTAGGTCTTAAAGTCATTTGGGTGTAAGAATTTTTTTTTTCATCCCGATGAAGGTAAAACAGTAGCTTCTTTCTAACTCATATCCCACATCAATTGAAAGGGGAAACTGAGTGGATGTGCAGTGGAAACCTTGTACTTAAGCCCCACAGAATAGCTCAACACTGGAAAAAGTCCTTAGGTAACATTCTTCAAAAACCCAGTTTCTGAACCCACCTTACTGCTGCTGCTTACACTGCCAAACTAATCTTCATCAAACCTCTCAGCTCTTCCTGGACTTCAAGGTCCTTGTCCTTCCCTGCCTTCTTTCCTTTTGCATCTGCAATTTATTTCCTTCCTTAAACCAACTTGCTGCCCTGGTCCTTCCTTTCCTTTCCTATTATTTTTCTCTTCTACCTTGATTTTCCTAGAATAGGTGTCCCTCTTCCCAGCAACATTTAAGGCAGTCTGACCTGTGGTTCCAAAAGAACACATCTGGACTTTTCCAGCTGTGGAAGGAAGAGGTTGGGGCTTTACCAGCCGATGGATTATCCTGAGACAGAACCAAGAAGCGTCCAGCTAGCTTGCTGCTGTTAGGCCCAAGAAGAAAATGAATGGAGATTCAAATTTAAAAAATTGAAGGTGGAGTTTCTAAAGGTACAAGGCATTAACTGCCAAACCAATCTGGACTCACTTATTAAGGTTTTGATGTCACTTTTGGAAGCGAGGACCTGACTGAACAAGCAAAGAGAATGAAGTAGTTCTTCCATCCTGGGGTGTGCCTGGGGCAGAAGAGGGAAAAGGACAGTAGTTGTGCAAGGCTGAAGGGGTCTTTTCTGACGCTTTGGCAGGAAGACAGACCTGAACACTGAGATGTCAGCCCTCTATACCCCACCCAGCATTCTGATCAGGCCATCCTTTGCCAGGGCTTATGGTGGTGCAATAACATGGCATGACTCACCAGGTTAATCAGTGGGTCAGAAAAAGAGACTGCTGTTATCTTTAAATGTCATTTTCTGGTTGGTAGAAGCTGCTGGAAATCTCTTCTGCATGGCAGCTGTCTTACTGTCCTGTCCCCTGGTCAGTAATGAGCAGTTTGCTTAGTCTGAGGCAGAAAATTAAAGTCTGCTGCAGCATTCACACCTGTTCATATGCAGTCCACTTCCCTGCAGGCTGCAGCCTATGCAAGCGCTGGCATCAAGGTGGCACAGGTTACTACCACAGACCCCCTGCATTCCCCATACTGGAACAGCAAGTTATGGTTGCTTGTTTTCCATTTATCCAGTCTAAGAGGGCCCTGCCTGCTGAAGAACAATTGCAGCAAATCATAGCTTACTCCACAGCTGTTCTGGCTGTTCTTTTCACTGCCTTAGCTCCTATTAATCCTGAGGGCCGTGATGGCCACTGCTTTATTACAGATTTTCCTATGGGTCACGTTGGTCTCCTCTTTAACAGTGTTTCTGCCATGGACCATGTTGTCCCCTGACTTGCAGATGTTTCTGGAGGCCATTCCAGCAACTCGGTTGTCACTGCTGTGATGTGCTGTCAAAATAATAAAGTGTTATGGGAGGAATTCAGTTGACCTGTTGCCACACCACTTCCCAGTGCTTGGTGTGGGGGGGTAAAGAAGGAAAAGTTGGACCCTGAGGACTGGGCAAGGGGGATGGGACCCATAGGAAAAGACTTGGAGGGAGGAAAAAAGAATGTGACAAAGGGAGGAAGGCTTTGAGTGGGGTGGGAGAAACCAGGTGCCAACAGCAGATGTAAGCTGAAGGAAAGCAGCCTTTGAGCTAGGTCAGGATGAAAAGCTAAGAACAGCAGAGGCCTGGTTATGCGACACGGGCTATAAGTCTGACCTTAAGATCAAGACCTAGAGGGTCACGAGAAATTGCCAAGGGGTGAGAAAAGGCTAAGACACCAAAGGCAGCAACCTAGGATGCAGGCTGGGAACTGGGGGAGGAGGACAGCTGGGCAGGAAGAGGGGCCTGAAGTAGGAGGCAGAGGCCCAGCGTGAGGGAAGACAGCTGCAGAATGGGCCCCGAGCCAGGGGTAAACGGCTGGCCAGGGCAGAAGAGGTCCCACAGAAGCCTGGTGCAGGGGAGAGAGCAACAACTGTTGCAGCCTGGGCCAGACATGAACAGGACTGAGGATGGGGGAGCTGGCAGACAGCTGCTGAGATCTGGCTCTGGAGGGATGGCAGAGAGGGAAGTGTCCTGGCCAGAAGCCAGAGCAGAGAGCAGAGGCCCAGGGAGGTACAGGAGACAGTGTCCTCATCCCTGATTCAACAGGGGCCAGAACAAAACAGCTGCAGAGGGTAAGGAAGAGGTCCCAGGAGATAAAATGAAGGCCTGGGAAAATGGGGAAATACCTGAAATGGGACAGATGAAGTGGCAAAGACCCAAATGGAGAGGCTTTGGAGGATTAGGGAAAACACAAGTGCTGCAGGACAGATAGGGCTTGGGAGGAGAGTCAAAAGCCATAGCTAAGGGGAAAGGAGCCAGTGACTACTCCGATGGAAGAGAAAAAGGACTGAGAGAGAAAAGATTGAGAATACTCCCACTTAAAAAAAAAAAAAAGTTTAATCTTTTTTTAAAACAGTTAAAATTGTTCTGTCTTCTACCTAAGTACTACTCAGATAGTCCATAAACCATGGATGCCATAATGGCTGCAGCATCCAGCCCCAGTGATGGCTGCCTGGGTGAAAAGGCTTTCCATACACCCAGATGGGCTCTGCAATACACAGCAGGCTTCAGTCAGTTGCAGTCAGATGCAGGGCTGTCCCTATGTTACACCTGCACGTTACACCTCTACTCTGCAGGCATTTACCAAAAGGCCACTGTTCAGTGTAAAGATGATACAGTTTTCCAGCACAGGACTTCAAAGGTCATTCATCACCCTAGAAAGCACTGCAAGCCAGGTTAATCCAGGTTCAGGGGATCATGTGTTCACACCAGTTGGTGCCTGGAATCTTCAGTGTGGGACAGCAGCAGTGGCCTCTGTGTCTGTCACCAAGCCTTTTTCTTCCCCACACTGGCCACATAATCCCAAACTATCAATATGGGGGCTTCACATGGGGGTCATAAGCACACTCATCTGATCAGGTCTCCTGTGCATCTATACTTGGCCCAGCTTCAGCTGTGAATGAGGGCTAGAACCAGTTGTAGGCAGAATGACGGTAGTAACATAAAAAAACTGTGAAAGGGGAAAGAGCTTCCACATTTAGACTCTTTCATGATAGATACTGCCATGGATACCATTGTTGCTAAGCATGCTGCTTCCTAGGTAAATCTATGCTTGCAGAACCGCAGGCTTGTTGGACTATTTTAAATATAATATCAATGCACCTTTTGGGAAGATATATAACACTAACCCTGGCAAGTCTGAAAGCAGAAGTAAACCCCCATGCTAGCTACAGCAGAGATGCAAAGAGCCCAACTATATCTACCTCAGGTCAATGATCGTTAATTACCACAGGTCAATTACCACAGGGAAATTGCTACTGTAGATCTGGCTGTTAATAAGTATAGCTGAAACTGAAATCATTGAAGCTACATCTATTTATCCAGGTGAGAATGTGACCCATTATTTGCAATGATATTTATTATTTTCCTTATTTTACGTGTGTTTAGTTCTCTTCTTTGTAGCTTCTGTTGCATACAAGTCTATACATTTTCTTAAATCATTTTACAATTTCCCTTTCATACTCTTGCTCTCCAGAATAGGAATCTTTTTTTTTCCTCTTTCATGTATTACTTTTTGCATACTTCTACTGAGCTCTGAAATTCATTCCGTTCTTCTCCCACTTTTGTTCTCAGCTACATTTGCATCATTATGCATTCTTTTATATATAGAATACAAAACTATGATGAAATAAGATAAACACAAATATGCTTATGCTCAAAATGAAGAAGGATATGGAATTTTCATGTGCATAGTTGAGCTCTTCTCTTTCTTTGCCATTTAACATCACTGACAAAAATAACTTTAATAACTGAAAATTTTTTTTGCCTTCCAGATGTCTTGCACTGAATTTATTTTCCCATAAAAGAGTTTTCCATGAAAATGATATCCATAATCTCCTACATAACTAATTCATTATTTTGTTCAGTTTTCAAAGGATAAAATCAGTAATAAAAAGTAGGCACTGAAATTAGCACCCATATTAAGTAGAAAACGTCATTTTGTCTGCCTTCCACATTGTCCGGGCACTGTAGCCACTTGCCCCTCTACTCCTAACATTCCTGGGCTGTCAAAGTTACAATTTGCTATTGACAGGTGTGAGCATATGCCCATGTACGTTTTCATTTATTGGTTATGCAACTTCTGCCAGTATCCAGAAAATTAATACTGGGAACAGAATGCTCAAATCACATCTCATCATTGTATTCAGTAATTCATTTAGCAGCATTTAGCAGGTCTAGACAGAGAGTTAAAGCTAACCATTATCATCAGTATACAGAGATTCCATGTTTATTGTTATGTTGTTTACACTTTTTGATCAACCAATACAACTGAATATTAAATCTTTCAGTGGAGCCCTAATACATTGTTATTTTCTCAAGTGGCATGTTCATTCAAGACATGCTGATATTGAGGCCATGGATTAGTATTTCTGTAGCTTAACAATAGCAGTGCTCATTCACTATACTCCTCCTTTTTCTACTTTGGTGTCTTTCAGCTGTTTGCCTAGATAAGGTTTAGCTCACTAAATGTTCCGCTGTGACAGAGCTGATTTTGAGCTAATTTCTATAAAAAAGGAGTGAGTGTTTGATATACCCTTTTAAGAATATTTTTGTCTCAAGTCCTTCAGTTAGCAAACGTTATGAAAGACAAATTGCTAAGCATCTGAGCCACTGTGGCTATACGAAATAATCATAAAGGATGGCATAAATATACCAAATTCCTTCTAACATAAGGTGTCAGCTTTTCCTAACTACTAACTCATTTGGATACTGTAAATAGTTCTGTCTCTGTAACTGTAATACATAAATTCAAAATAAAAATGGTTTAAATTTATGCTTATGTAAACCTTTCAAAAAAGGAAATAACTGTTTCTCCTTTGAAGATGTGTTAAGAGTCAGTCCATAAGTCACGTGAAATTTAATGCATGTAAAAACATACAAATGGTTATGTCATTGTTAGGTGATATAATTCAGAGCTCAAGGCTTATGTGCAAAACGGTTAATATGCTTTTTGTTTCTTCAATACCTGCCAACTCCCAGAGACTGTCAAGGCCCAAGTCATTTGGGCACCACATCCCTCATTAAAGTCAGTCAGCTGAAACAAGGTAGCCATGTTATAGGATCATATAAGTCTAGGTGTTACGAGGAAGGGAAATCATGTATATTTTCTACACTTTCTGATAGATACATGATGAGAATGTTACCATTTTCTTGCCAGAAGTACTTGTGTATTTCAATTAAAAAATATATGTCCATGATTTGGCTACCATATGTTATATAAATCAGATAATTATAGGCACGTTTAGGGTTAACTGCATACATTAGTTCCTGATTTTGAAAGTTTGGGAATTACATGTGAAAATGTGACATATTTATATATGTTTTGTTCAAGTCTTGTCTTTCAATAGGAAACATAAATGCTAAAGGAAGTCACTCAAATGTAAGCTTGTAACAGGACCTACATAGCATCCTCCATTATATTTTTCTATCAACACAAATGATAACTAAAATGTCCTGGCATTGATTTACAAATACACTGGCTTAAACTTACTTATTGCATAAGGTTAAAATACAAGTAAATTATTTTCAAGACATACTTATATAGGAAGCTCCTGATTCTTTGATTCTATTTTTTTTCCCTTTTTTCCCCTTTTTCCACCTTGTTTTATGACTACAGCAAAATAGGAAATAAAATAATTATTGTGATTTATGCTTGTATGTGTTGATACAAAAAGCATTTGCACATGTATATATAATTTATTCTAAAGAAAAATATATATATATTTATTCAAGAAGCAGGGTATAAATATCCTAACCACTAGACTGCTGGCTCTGCAAGGATACAGTTCTCTGCTTCTCAAGTAAGATGAGGATTATCTCTGATGAAATCTTTGTTCCAACTGACATGTTTATGTGGGAGTATTTCATTAAATTCTCAATCATTTTCTAATGATGAATCACTTCATAAAAAAATCCATTCAGCTTAGCTATGTATAAGCATATTTTAATAAGGAGGCATATTGCAGTAAGTTTGTGCTTCAAAACAAAGAAAACGCCTTCTGAGGTGGATTTTTTTGGTACTGTACAGTAGTAGGGATCATCTTGAGATGGTGTAAAAGATGTGAATGACAGACACACATTTTTTCTGTATTCTATACACCACATTTTCCTGAATGCTGATTCCTATTTCAGATTTTAAAAGAATCCTTTAGTCTTGACAAAATTCAACAAAACCATTTTTTCACTTTTAATCTTTTGGAGATACATCATGGCTACTTCCCTTCAAATTTTCTCTGCTTAAGAAATGACTAGATTGAATTGTTTGGCCTGAACTGTAGAGAAACTAGTATTAGCTCATATTATGGTTTAACCCAACAGGCAGCTAAGCATCACACAGCTGTTCACTCCCTCCCTCCCAACAGTGGGATAGGGGAAAGAATCAAAAAAGGTAAAAGTGAGAGAATATGTGGGTTGACATAAGGACAATTTAATAATAATAATAATAATAATAATAATAATAATAATAATGGCAATAAATAAATAAATAAATAAATAAGTGATGCAGAACACAATTTCTCACCACCAGCCAATTGATCCCCAGCCAGTCCCCAAGAAATGGCAGTCCCCTGGCCAATTCCCACCCCAAGTTTTATTACTTAACATGATAGCATACAATATGGAACATCCCTTTCGTCAGTTTGGGTCAGCTGTGTCCCCTCCCAGCTTCTTCTGTACTCCCAGACTCTTCACTAGCAGGGTGCTATGAGAAGCCAAACAGTCCTTGACTCGGTGTAAGCACTGCTCAGCAACAACTAAACGACTGCTGTGTTATCAACATTACTTTTTATCCTAAATCCAAAACACACCACTATATCAGCTACTATGAAGAAAATAAACTCTATCCCAGCCTAAACTAGGACAGTTGATCACAGTCTAAGCATATATTTGGTAGCTCTAGAATAGCAGTCAAGCAACAATTTAACAAGTCTGAATATAATTACCACAGGATCACCATCCTTAAAATCCAAGTAAGATCCCCAAAGCTGTATACAACTTCGGCTTTGTTTCACCCCAGCCACATTTACAGAACAGCTATGCAATAGCTAAGAAGAGCTATAACTTTGTTTACATGCATAAAGGCTCATTAAATTCCTGGATTGCAGGACTGTATAAATTATTTCTCCCTATAGAGCGACGGGTTTTAGAATTCAGAGTTTAGAATAGGCTTTAATTCCCCTCTCATGCATAGAGTCACTGATGTAATTAAAGGTTAAAGTAAAGAAGATCAAATGTTAAAAGCAGAAATGCGTTCCTTCTCTCCTGAGTTTGCACACAATGTTCTGCCATGCTTTCTTTCTTTGTTAGCTGATGCTGAAGGACCTTGACTATCTTCCTCCTTAATTACCTCAAGTTGGAAACAGAGTTTAGCCCATGTTTTTATTGTTTTCTGTGCTAGGGGATTGACTGTTCCCTTCCTTCTTTTGTTGACAAGGAGAGAAATTCCAACAAAGGAAAATCCTCTGTTTCTGTGGGAAATATAAGACAAAACACTGTTAAAACCAACAGAAGTTCTATCATAAGGAGCTCCTCAGCTTCTTCTAGCTTCAGCCTCATTTTGGAATTATGTAGGCTTCCTGGTCTCCACACTGTCAAATGATGAACACAAAATCTTTACAGAGGGAAAGGCTAATATAACCCCTCAGGAATGATAATGATGGACGGTGTTTCCAAACATTCAGTGATGCCATTATATCCTTTATAGGCAATAGCTGATTTTTATGTCTCAAAGACATGCAAACTGCAATTTATAAACTACATCGTTAGACCTTTTCTCATTGCTTTTTTTTTCTCAGTGATGTATAAATGTGTTGTTAGTAAGGAAAATTGATTAATTTGTTACTTTTTGCCCTTGATTTCTGGATTAATTTTGTTTTACTTCCTCAGCTATGTTGGTTATAAAGAGAAAAAATAAAAATAAAAAGTCAAGCCTTAGTGTTTTTGTTAATAGCTCAACTGGACCTCTCCACAGCTGAAGTGATTGCTAGAATGATACAATAAATGCAAGGTTAGCTTTTTGACCATAGGTCCAAGCGTCCATCAGTTAGAATGAAATTGCATCCACTTTATCTGCTGATCTTCATGTGCAATTGCAGGTTTGGGGCTGATCGTATTTTGTGGCAGTCCCAGGCAGCTGTCGATGCTGAAGCATTTTCTATCCTCTGTAAAGCTTGTGAGGCTTCTCTGCCTGCACATTTGAACCTCACTTCAAAGAACAAGAAAAAACAGCAGGTGCATTACAGAGAGTGCATTAGAAAACACAGACATGCTGCTTCTGTATGGAATCCAAACTTGGGTACCAAAAATAGCTTCTGTAGCCAATTTAATTTAAACTTTCCCAACCAGATTTTTTTTTCCAATCTGACATAAAAGACATGAAAATTCTGTAATACTGTAATGGATTTCTTGTATGAACTGAATTAACAATTTTGAGGAGGTGATCCAGGTACTGTACTGTTCCATTTGTGTCACTTTCTAGGTATAAGAAACTGTGTCATATGTATTTAATGAAATGTATCCTGTATTACATTATGTAGCATTACAACATACCACCACGTTAAAGCTATCTAAATCCCACCGTGGGAGAGAGCAATAAAAGAAGAAGTTAAATGAAATTACTCCTTAAAGTAGAGTTTACCAACTTCAAAGGTTTCACTGTGGGTGAGAAAGAAATGATTATTAGGAGCAGCCAAAGGCCAGAGACAGTGGTCTGAAGGAAAAAGAAAAAAAAAAAAGGTCTTAAAAATAGGCAAAGAATAAATAATTTGAACAAGAAGAGTAAATGCCTTTAACAGTAAGCCTGCCAGACCTGTATAGAAAACATGGGCTGTAGGCAAAACTGGGAAAGCTGAAATGAAGCTTTCACACCACTGAAAACTGGAAAGGATCACCACATAAGAACAAAGATGGAAAAGGAACTTCTCATAAGTAACAGAAATAGGAAGAATTAGCAGTAAGGGGAGAGTAGGACACTCAAGGAGATTGTAAAGGAGTAAAATATTTCCTATAAACCCTTCAAGACTGTAGAGGCTACTATAGGCCATCTGAAATCAATGACTATTACTACATGTATTTCCTTATCTTTATCACTGTGTTAAATATCATTCACTGAGGAATGTGAGTCAGTCTGACTTAGTATAAGAATGAAATATCTGAGGGAGGAAATTTTAGCAGAATGTGGTTCAACATCAGAAAAGAATCAGCAATGCAAATCAGACAATATGATAACTAGGGAATGCTAAAAGGAAACTGCTTAAGAATCTCAGACATCTTGTCATTCTTGGAAAACGTGATCAACATAAGAAGATGAGTATTATATTCATTAAAAAAAAATAATAAGTAAAGAATAGTAGATAGTAACAGGTATATCTTCCTAAACTGGAATAGTATGTGAAGTAAAAAAGGAGGATGTACTGCTCTGTAATGATATGAATGCAGCTGACAGTCACAGAGATATTAACAGATTGTAGAAATGATGGACAGAAGATCGCATGGCATTTTTTGACATAAAATTGTGAATATATTCAATGGGAAATGTACAGTCTCCAGCAGCAGAGTTAGCAACAGGTTTCAACGAATGTTTATATTGACCCGAAGGCCCTTAGTGATGCTGTAATGAAACCAGGACCAATAACCTGGTATCCTCCCAGAACATGAAATCTATGGCAGATAAAATCCATGCTGGTTCATTAGATTAACACAAATTGGCATAGTGATATTTGTATATCAATATGTATAGAAACAACTTGCTTTATGGAAAGTCTCTCAAAATGTAGTTGTTCAGATTAAATACTCATGTTTATGCAGGTCCACACTTCACACAGTGCTGAGACAAAACTGTAATTGTTTTGTGGCAGTTCAGACTGAAATGAGTGCAAATGCCTTCTATTATGATGGACTTGTATTCTGATAGAAGTATCTGTTTGGTTACACTGATCCACAAATTTTGAAGTCTGAACCATCCTCTCTGGAAAAAAACAAGACTTGAAAAAACAGAAGGTTACTGGATTTGGCCCTTTTTAGCTGAAGTGCATAGCTACAAAAAGAAACAGGTGTAAATTAAAGGGGGGGGGGGCTGTCTTTTGTTTCAACAGACAGACTAATAAGCATAAAGTAGAATAATCTCAGTTGATTCAGACATTAGGTTTTAGGATACCCTTTAAGAAAGTCTTATGCTATAAACCAGCATTTCCAAGATCAGGCAAATTCGGTGCTACCAAATTCTGACCTTAGCATTGCAATCAATTACTAGTTTTTGGTCACTCCATAAATATAACGTGAAAGCACCTGTTCTGAGTAAAACTGTGTTATCGTCCAATTGCATCCTGCTGTTTTACTACTATTTTTCACATCCTCCAGACTGGCCATATGGTTAGTTCGTTTGATAATCTCCTTAAGAATGACCAAAATGGACAGTTTGAAAGTCTTACCCTTTGGAGAACTTGCATTACATTTCCAGCCATCTCATCTCTTACAGAAGCATGAATTCTATTTTACAGCTTTGAAGGAGACACATGAGTTGTAGATTCCTTCATTTTCTTTTGGATCTTCAACTGACTGGTTACCAATGAGCTAAAAATACCTACTTAATTTTGTCACTCAGAAGTCTGCTGTACCTTCACAACAAAAGGTAGATCTTTTTTCTTTTTCATTTCATATAGTTTGCCGTAACTGCTTATACCAATTTTTATTTTTTCATACTGCAAACATATCATATTCATTCAAAAATCACAGAATCACAGAACGTTTAAGGGAGGAAGTGATCACTGGAGGTTATCTAGTCCAAGTACCCTGCTCAAGCATGGACACATAGTGCAAGTTGCCAGGAATTGGACGACAATGCTCCACTAAGTCCTTGTTTTAATCTCGCATGTATTGTATAAGAATTTTCTTTTGACTGTTCTTTACTGTGTATAATTTGTTATTTTTTTCAAATGAAATTTAGCCTTGAATACACTCCCTTGCTAAAATAGACCATAAATCCTTAGCTTAAGAACATTTTGTTGTTGTTGTTGTTGAAAAACAACAGATCTGCCACTGCAAATTATTCGTATGTTAGGGTATTAAAAAAGCATTGTTAAAAATTTAATGGGATCCTGAATAATTTCTAATTATGTTGCTATTACATTAACAAAAATTTATGCTCCAAAAAAACTGAACACAACTTCATTCAAACAAAATATTCTGGCTTGCAAAAAATATTTGTTTGCTTCAGAAAACTTCTAGAAGAGTAGTGCTGGGCAATAATGTTCCTTCATGAAGGAGCCAAAATCAACAAGGTAAATCAACAAGGTCCTTGTGAAAACAAAATAAAAGAAAACTTAGATGTTATCTCCACATCTAACTGGGATATTGAAGAATTAAAAATGTGCCTACATTCCTCAGCAAACTACCTAACTTCTGTTTGTTCTCTCTCTTTCAGAAGCATGTACCACAATGAGTAGTACAAATGCAAATAATAATTAAGACAGATTTCAAGCATTCTAGATCATGTGGGGCAAAAATGACAACAAATTGCTTTTATCTTTATTTGACCTGAGAGCTTGAGAATATTGGAATGGATGAAAGCCATAGTCTTTGCATAACCAAGTATTCATGAAAAATCACTATTTCTCCCCTTACATCTTTTTGCATGCACAAAGCTTTATGTTTTTATGTTGTTTTATAAACACTTTCTGACAGAAAGCTCCAAAATCTTTCATACAATATCATCAGCAAGTAATATTAAATCCTAAGAAAATTATTTTTATCTGTGGACAATGATCCCCCAAAGATAAAATCTTATATGTATTTTAGTAAGTTTTCAGTTCATTTCCAAAAAGCATCTTTGCTTTAGATTGCAAGGGAGATAAAATTAAGAATCTTTTGATGGTACTTTTGTTAAAGATGTCTTTATAAACAAATACCATTTTATTCAAGGGTACATTAATCTTGCTAACAGGTCTTGTTGGTATGTTCTGCTATGAGAAATAAACTACAAAACAGGCCCAAAGAGGGTATCCCAAAGAGCCAAAAAAAAAGAACAAATGTTTACAAAGAATATATATGAGTATACCAGGAACTTTGTTGCCCTTAGAGCAATCTAGAATAACCTAAATTGCAAACATTTATTTATTATTTTTGCTCCAATGTTTGCATCTGTAGCTTAATATTGTATAATCTGTAATGTCTAAGACCCATTTCTGTTGTAGTTAGTATTGGAAGTTGTTACAGAGAAAAATCTCAGACATTACTATACAAAACAGAGAATAGGAAGACAGTGAATATTATTAATGTTATTGTATGGATGAAAAACTACGAGAGAGATTAAATACTTGAATAAGGAAGTTGTAATAGAATTGTGAATATAAAATAGCAATTCCAAATCCCATTTCCAGTACTTAATTACTTCTTAGTCCTTCATCTCTCCTTTTCTCCATTTTATGCTTCCAGATGTCTACCATTCATCTGATGTAATCATTTCTGAAGGATCCAGTTTTTAAAGAAGAAGAAATAATATCTGGGTCCAAAGCTAAAAAAGGGCCTTCTGCATAGTAAGCTTTTAACTGTAGCAAATTCCACAAAAAAACAAAACCCAACTGCAAAATTAAAGAACCAAAGATCACTATCTAAATTAAAATTATTGTATAAAGGAATCCAACATTTCAGAGCAGACTGTTGTGCACCCTTTGGGGTGCACCCTAAGGGACAATACACACCAAATTCATTAACCAATAATTTCCTGAGCATGATATACTATCTAAAAACATTTCTGATATTTAAGTTGCTTTCTTCCCCTGACTTCATTTTTTTTTGTTACCAAGGGTTTGTTTGAACATTACTGCCAGTCTCATTTTACTACCAGTTGTGCAGGTTAACTTTTACATAAAGTCAGAGAGAACACCAAATTACATCGAAACTAAACTGAAATAATAAAATTTAGGAACATGTTTTGAAGTGCAGCAAAAAGCAAAGCAACTTTCAAAAATATTTTTGATAGCTATTTTTTAAGTAGAGAAAGAAACAATCTCTAATGAAAGTTTCAGTACTGAGAGGTTTTCTGAGATTATTAAAAGTGATGCCACTGACTCAGAAAATGGAGGTCCAGTTCCCAAGCTCAGTTAAAAACTTCTTGATTTTTATTAAGATATAGTACCGTATAGATACTAGGTTATTTGGTGCCAAATTTTGCCTTAATTGTGTTTGAAAACAGACTCCTATAAAACATACTTCCAAATCATTGAAAGTTTTCCTCATACTTTCCTAATCCACGAAATTCCTTAGAAAATTCTTCTAGCAAGAATATTGATAAATCCATACCATGTGCAGGAATCAATCACAGCTATACAGACAGAAATTCAAAGGTGTGCAAACAGGAGCCTAATCATGTGCCCCATTCTGATGCAGCTGAGCGGAAAAGCTTGACACCCCTCATGCTGCTGCATGCTGGTGCTCAAAAAACTCCTTTCCATTTGCTCCTTCAGATCAAGTGGCATAACTGTGTGAGTAACTGCTCTGTCCAAGTGATCTGGAATTAACAAAAAACTATTTCTCTTTACCCAAACCACTGTAGCAAAGACCAAGCTAGCGCATGATTCCATGTATATTTATGTGGGCAGATCTGAGAGACAACCTCAGTGCAATGGCTATACTGTTTTCATCTCTTAGCTGCACCTAAAACAGGCTGCTTCATGCACTGTTTTACAAGTGACTGAAAATTCCTAAGCTAAACTAAAAATTGCATTCATTTTTAAAATACTGAAAAAATAGATATTTATAAATCTTACTGATATAGACCCCAAAGATGTTATAGATGGTATATTAACAATTGTTTATCTATCTAGCTATAAATTTGGGAGCCATTATAGCATTGCATTCAGGACAAGTTGTTTTCTAGAATTCTATTTAATTGAGAAGACTTTTTTTGCCAGTTTATGAAATGCATGAATGTTGTAATTAATCACAGAAGCTGATATATTGAGAAGTCTGGTAGGTGTAAGTAATAGATTAAATGAGGGTCAAAGTATCAGCACATTTAATTTCTATTCATATCTTATGGTCCCAGTAGCCTAGAAAAATTCTGTTTCCATCTTTGTATACTATCCTGTTTCAAAAGAAAAAAAAAAGTTTGCAGAGGAGTACTGCTGAGCTATGGACGTATTTTAAGTGACAGTAAAATGAGAGTGCACTACTTCATATTTCCTTCAGCGCTTAGCAAAAAACAACCTTTAGGGGGGATGTCATATAGTACTGGAGAGGACTGGGATTTTTGACCGGCACTGTCTTCCCGCAAAATGTGACATTAATCTGCCTTCAGCTTCTCCTGTTTGTTTTTTTGTTGTTGTTTTGTTTTGTTTTGTTTGTTTTTTGTTTTTAAATTCTCAGGCTTGATAGTCAAATGGTACAAGATAGTGGTTAAAATATCAAAAAGGAAAAATGTATTTTTTTAATATTCATAATTTTTTAATACACAGATAGAGAAATGGCTATTTTTTAAGTAGAGAAAGAAACAATCTCTAAACAAGGACAAAAATAATAAAGGTGTATTCAAGGTTCCTGGTACATTAATAAATGTGGCTCTCATAAAGACAGAAATGTCCTAAGAATATAGGCTGATCAAGTCAAAGAATAACACTTCATTTCTGGCACTTCTGTATATAACATTCTTTTACAGCTACACTATTGTTTCATATAAAACTTCTACATAAAAACTTTAAGAAAAATTGGTAAGGAAAGTTTTTTGTTTGTTTGTTCGTTTGTTTTAATAGCAACATTGAAGAAGCACGTGCAAATACTGTGTACTTTATTAAACAATGAAATGGGTCTCTTAAAGGTTAACTCAGTCAATTCATTGGCAAAATGATTCTGAAACATACTGAAAAAATTAGGCATAAGATTTTTAATTTTCTTGATTTCTTTCTTTATAAAACACATACTACAGAGAAATATCAGTTACAGTAATTAAAGAAAATTGAGAGGGACTCAGAATAATAAGGAAGTCCTCTATTATTCAGTTAAAAAAAAAAAAAAGGTTTAGTCACAAAACTGACAAACAAAAACCCAGCTCAGCTGAAAACGCGACATTTATGTTATCAGTAGTATATCCCCAAGGGAACTCTAAATAAGTTTCATTTCTATTATGATTTCTTTTGACTTTACTCTTATTTTGAAGCAGAAGAATAAAAATCATTTGGGCAGGAGTGACTTGACTTTCAGGGTTAAACCCTTCTGCCAAACCTTTGAAATCCTGCTAGAATCTGTTCAAAAAAAAAAGAAAAAAAAAAAAAAAAAAAGCTGTTTGCACAGTGCTTGTGGAGATAGATATCTTGTTTTTTTATCAGAAAACTCCTGAAAGATTATTTGGACTGTGGTTCTGTACTCTAACTTGAGCCTTTCATTTGAAACTCCGGATGACTGCAGCCTTTGCTAGGTACAGCTACCTTATTTTGGAGTAGGGGACGTGTCGGCCATTCTGCAGCCTCCCTGCTGGGAGCAGGTGCTGTGGAAAGGATGCTTCCTGATTGAAAAGTCAATAGCTGAGGTTGGGGTGTAAGCGGGGGTGTAGTCTAAAAAACCTATAAACAACATTATACACACTGACTATTTTACTTTTAGAATTCAGTAATTTTGTTGTTGTTGTTGCAATGTCAAAAATAGCAGCTTTGAGACATAAGGTTTCTTACATAACTTAGATCCATCTGCTTTATTCATATATGTTATGATATAGCCTTTAATTAAACAGTTTAGTGTCTCCAGAGGGTCCATAAGTCTTCTGTATGCAAAAGAGGTCTATTCTTAGCAGTAAGTAATGACTGAGTAATGAAGAAAGCTGTTGTGACAATGAGCAGTATACCTGTCCCTGCTTTACAACAGTCGTTGCTAAAAAGGAGTAAGGTGTACCACATACCAAGGAGAGGCAAATGTTGCTTTGAAGCATTCCATCCCCTTCTCTCCTGAAAATCCTATGTGGTTTTGCTCAGGTTTCTAAGGCCAGGCATTTTCTGGGTGGTCACTCCCTATGCTGTTAAAGATACTTGCATTTTCTGGGAACTTGCCTTGCTGGATATTCTAGAATATGCAATACTATTCCCTCAGAGATGTAATCTGAAGTCAGTAGGAGCTATGTTTTGATGTTACAGTGCACATACAGTGTTAAACATGAAGCAGTGGGAAAACATCAGCTTGTGTTCTCAGTATTAGTGAATGTTTTTACCTGCAGTCTCTTTTGCCTACAACTGGGATAATAGCATCTGTCATCATACATGTATATTGTGTAATTTTTAATATTTGCACAGCTGCTTAGACATTGTAGTTATGAGAAACTTAGAAAAGCCTAGGGAAAATTTGATAATTTCTCTTCAGAACTGGTTTGAATATGGACAGTAAATAAGGCTCAGGGCTACACACTGAACAGCAGGAAGAAAACAAAATGCTGAAGAACTTATTATCCAGACTGCGCACTGAATGAGGAAGAAGGCTTGAGGAAAAAGTGGCATATGATCATGTAATTAAAGACTGTTTCATAATGGGTACTCAGAAAGGGATGAAATTAAAATTGTAGATTATCCTTGTCAAGACAGTCCATAGCTTCTGAGTATATTATTTTAAAACTTAGTAATATTCTCAGAGCATAGATTTTTGAGTATACTATGTTCATACATGTTAGACTGATACTGATGAATTAGGTTGATTAGAGAAGAAGCAAATTGGCCATACTGAACTATGCTTTAAAAACCTGTGCACCAAAAGGGTCTCTAAGAACAATGAAAAGAGTGTGAAGATTAATTCAAATACATGGATGAAAAAATACATTACAGGCTGCTCTCAAATTGCCAGCATTTTAATACAGAACAGCTATGGAGGACGTAGTGAGGTTATAAGATGAAGGTTTTTTTAGCCACTAATTTGTAATTTTATAAGGGAAAGTAGCATTGGTAGTTCCTAACGTATCTGTACAAACACAAGCACTTTAAAGAGAGGAATAAGTAATTGTTGTTTCCAAAAAAGGTACGTGAAACATGCAAGCAAAGCTTCCTTTTAGTCATTTTTGTGCTGACTAAATGCTTTTGTGCATCTGAATGACGAAAAGAAACCTCTAAAAAGATCACAAAGTAAAATTGCATAGTACTGGGCAAGGTTAGGCCTGATTGCTTCTTGAGGGTTTAGAGTGTTTTAATATTATTAGAATTAAAAGATCTTTATTTTTATTTTTAACCAGAGGACTTGATTCTGACTTTTCCTTTATTTTACAATGGTGTAATGTATTAGCTTCAAGAGGCATCAATCCTGTTTTATACAGACAGAAGTACCTGGACTAAAGATTTTAATTGACTGAGAGATCCTACTGACGGTTCGAATTTCCAGAGAGTAAGTTGATGAAGAGCAAAGGTGAATAGCATCAAAACTTGTCACCTTATATATTTAGGCTATCCAGGAATAATGAGCCCATAGTAAAATACACCATCAAAATAACTAAATGCTAGTAAGTTCTCAGAGGTATGCTTTTCGGTTTAGGTATATCTCTCTGACAATAGCTACAGCATCACTGACTGTTTTTTGTTATTTTTTCATGCAAATGTGAAGAAAATGCAGAGACAAATTTCACCCCTAAACACATGCAACAAAAAAAGATGAAAGCTACCACACATTGAAGGTGGCTTTGCTTCTGAACTCCTGTGGTCCCGTCAACTTAGACTGCTATCTTTCTACTTCCAATAGGTATGTTTCTGTTTTTTTAAGTAGAAGAGAAATGGGAAGGAAATTTTATTCACTTGCATTCCTGTGCATGCTTCTATGGTTCAAAATCTACAAAATTTACCAGCATGACTCATATATCACAACTGGTAATACATGACTGAATAACAGAGCTTTGTTTAATTAGTCTCTTTTATAAATGTGAGTGATGTAAGTATTTATAATGTGTAAGAAAATACTCTATTTATTTAAAGACTCGAATGATATCTAAAATAAGTGGATAGGTTTTAGCCGATGATAAGAGAACAGATAAAATCTCTGATTGTTAATTATTTTTCAAATATTGAAAATGTGTTTGCCAGTAGATCTGCATGAATAGTAGGTCAGAATTTCTATTACATTAACTTTTTTTTTTGTCAGTAGAACTTTCTTTGTTAGAAAAATCTGAATAAGAAATACTGTGAAATTATTTTTCTCATAATTAACTGAAACTGAAAAATATTTTTGATTTTGAGTTTTGAAAACTTTGTGAGGAAAACAAAAATAAAAAGTGCTGTACTTCATAAGTTTTTATAATAAGAGACTCATTTGTTTAACTGCCACAGAGGTAAAGGCATAAGTTCATGGTTCTGTAAATAACCTTCAACCTAGACCCTCCTCCAAATCCTTTGGATGAAGAAGAGTGACAAAAACTAGAAATCCATGGAAAAGACTACAACTGAGAGAGCACTTATGGAAAACTAATAAACTTTGGGGCCAAGAAGGAAATATATTCAAATCATATGGTCTTCCTGGTGAACTAGTAGGATTATTTTTTTCTCATAACATTTAAGTCAGGAATTATTTATGTATGAATATAAAATCTGTATTCAGAGTTCTTCAGAAAATGTTTAACCAAACAAAGCAGATCTTCTTCTGTTTGATGTTGAAAGACTGTTCACAATTTATCTCTGAAAAACAGTATGTTCTGACAAAAAAAAAAAAAAACATTTTTTTTTCAATGTAATAATATTTCAGATTTTTTTTTCCCCAGTAAATCCCAGAAAATGAACTTCGTGGAAAATCAGGTCCTGGGAAGTTAAGCAACATTCACATAAGAACAACGTAGCAGGAGTATCAGGAGGCATTAATCAGTTCTTAGAAAATCTATTTACAAACCTTTCTTATAACTCCCCATTACAGTCTTAAAATTTAAGTGACATATAGCCAGTGGTTTCTAACATCCTCTTTCACCTGTCTCCTCTGATGAGGAAAAATAGGAGAAAAAAGAAAATGAAATAAGCAAAACTAGTAATCTCAATGCCAGCTATAATATTTGTAGAAATTTCCTTAAAAAATTCCACTGCGTTTCTAGGAGATGGTATCATGAGAAGCATCTGCCTATCCTGTTACAGATACCTGAAATTCACTGTGCTTAGACATAGTGGTATGTGTAGTCTGGGAAGAAGATGTCTCATTAGCCTCTCCTCCTCTTGTCCCTGGACCTTTCAGGTTAAGAGTCCAATTTTACAAATGTAAACTAGTTGCTGCATAAAAATCAGCAGAATCCAGACTTTCTATATCACTTTTATTACTGCTGTATTACTAGTAGTATTAGTGCAGAATCAGTAGAGAGAATGTCTTTCCTAAAAGGGCTATGGAGTTTTTTGTTTTGTTTTGTTTTGTTTTTAACTAGCATTAGGACCTGATTCTCAGATTTTTATTAATAATATTATTTTTGCATCACAAGACTGTAATTCATCCTAAAGCAAAACACTATTCATCACAGCTGTCCTCTAGACACCCATTGCACAAATTGCTGACATACATCAGCATTTCTGTTGTCACCTCTGGGAACAGGTAAAGAAGAATCAGGATGAGCTTCTAAAGAAAATTAAAATACTGAGATAGAGATCTTCATCCCATGTCTACTCACTAATTCTGTGATTTTCTATATGCTTTTTAAAAAAGAAAGTACATATAATTTTTAAGAAATATATATAATCTTTCTCAAGGAGTCTTCTCTTGACTGAAATACTTCCTTTGACACTGTCATATTTTATATCTTTTGTTAAAGCCAAAAAGCTTGGAAGGGAAAGAAGATCAACATAAAGGCCATTTCGTATCAAAAATGAAGATGTATTCTGAAACCTTGGAACTGTGGCATACATCTCCAATTGTATAGTGTAATGTCAGTAACCTCCGTAATGACTGTACGTATTCTCTTAATTACAAAAAGAAATTGCTGCTAGAAGAATCAATCTAATTTCTCTGCCTTTAAGCAATGCACAAAATAACAAAAAGTCAGACCTTTTCATTTGAAGACCTTATATATTGTGCCACAGATTTAAAGCAATCTGCAACTCACACACCTACATAGAATTGTCAGTATATAACCCCTACATAGGCAAAATATACTGTTTCTCTGTTTGCAGTGGTAGTAACTACTGAAGTGATCCTATTGAATACACTTCCCACTTTTTCGGTAAAACAGATTTTTTCGCAAATTACAGAGTCCCTTAAATGGAAATCAAAGTCTGTTACATAACTTTACTTTTATAGCACTTTTCATGATCATACATTAAATTTAAAAATTATAACAGCAATGACAACGATGATGATGATGGTCATAAAATCATCATAAAATCATAGAACGGCTTGGGTTGAAAGGGACCTTAAAGATCATCTAGTTCCAACCCCCCTGCAATCAGCAGGGATAACACTCACTATATCAGGTTGCCCAGGGCCAACCTTGCCTTGAACACCTCCAGAGGGCTCCAGCCCTCTGACCATCTTTGTGGTCCTCCTCTGGACCCACTCTAACAAATCCACATCCTTCTTGTCGTTGGGACCAGACCTGTATGCAGTACTCTAAATGAGGCCTCATGAGGGCAGAGCAAAGGGGGACAATCACATCAATGGTGATAAATAACTGGATTTATGAAGTCTTTCCAGTATCTAGCCAGACTAATGGAAGGCACCTTCAGACCAGTTGCGCAGAGGAAGAAACACAGTATTCTGAACACTGAGCCGTGGGTAGATAAGTAGCAAGAATGGTGGCAACTTAAAGCTAGCTGATAAGTATCAGTTCTACAGACTTAAAAGGTTTGCACTACCGTAGAGGTAGCTTCAAGTCTTGACTTCACCTAATAGGAATTCTGGTATTTCAAGATCCTGACTGCCACAAAGAAAATCCTAACAAAAATCCTGTATGGTGCGTTAACAATTTAACCTTACAAAAAAAAAAAAAAAAAAAAGAAAAAAAAAAAAGAAAAAAAATGAACCAAAGCAAAACAACAAGAAGAAGAAAAATCATCATCATCAACAACAAAACTGGAGAAGTGGTATAAACCAGCTAGGGTCATGGAGGTAGCATTATCAAAATCATATAGTTTTTCCTACTTCATTCATTAGTTGCTGTATTTTATGCATGGAAATGCTCTTTGGCTCTGCTGAGTACAGCAAGATCCAGGAGAATAGCTTCAATGATTCACTACAGGAACCCACCAGATGCAACTACTTTTTGTTTGGCAGCAGAGAATCCGAGCTTCTCAAAGACTGACTTCTGCATATATGACAGTATAATCCAGGCTAGTGAAGTGCTTGTAATACTCTCAGACACCATCACCACAGTAAAGAAAGAGTCAGTAGAGAAAGTGCCCATATTTGTAGGAAAGAAAACTAAGTTATTTTTTAAAAGGTTACTATGATTCCTGGACAGAGTAGAACAAAATAAATGCATCATAGATACTATGTACTCTGACTTTACTAGTCAGTTCTATATATAACAACACTAACAACACAGCTAAATGTATGTTTGTCACATTCTAAAAAATCATTCCCTGAAGGAAGTATATTTTGGTCTTTGCAATCCACTCCTCGTGTAGAACACGATATACAACAACTCAGAATGCCCTTCACTATGCTGTAAAATCATGTGTTTATGAAGGTATACAACTTCAACTTCAGCACAATAAAGTAATCAAAGTATTTTTACAGAAGCTAGTATGGCTTCATACTTTCTGAAATTAACACCAAGTTCTCTGGAAGACAAGACGCTGCATTAATTCCATCAAGAGGTGGATTAACCTTTTTCTTTTAAAATACCAGCCAATTTTGGTATGTTTGTTAAAAGAAGTGTAAATCATCAAAATTGTATATGATAAAGTGAGCCTCCACGTCAAGCTATTTCAATCAGGAGTTGGTTTTACTTGCCAGTATGTTTCCCCATTCCCATCTACTAGGTCAATAATGATTAGGGGATAAAATTGTGTGTTCTGTAATCCAAACATTTTCCCACAACTCTTTGGCTAGCATCTATAGTTAAAAGGCTCTAAGGGTGCCAACCTGCAGCTCACAAAAGATCAAGTGCATTTGGTCCAAAATGCCTGTAAGCCTTGAAATGTAATTACATTAAAATAGAGGTGATTTTGTTAAATAATTTTAAAATTCAGAATGAATTTGACAATGTGACACAACACCCTATGCTGCTAGATGTAAATTCCTCTAGCATATTAACATTTTACAATTGGCAATATAGATTCAAAATTGACATGGGCCCCGCATCTCAGCTAGGAACAAAGGGAAGCAACAATCTCACTGCATAAAATATTATTGATTTGGGGTACTAAGATGTATGCTATATGCATAAGTGGTCTTTTGGAAGCATTTCAATATCAGCATTTTGAAAGGATTAGCTACATTCAACAAGTAGCCTTCTTAGAATATAATATAAAACAGACTGCCAACTCCTAATTACCAGTGACACAGGATTTAAACTGCTGTGATTTTACACAAGGCAGATATTGAAATCAATATCCTATAATGCCAAATCCTGGCAAACAAAATAATATATCAAATTGCATTAGGAAAACGGTGCAAAATTCTGCTTTAAACTGACATAAGCATTCTGTCTGCATACAACTGAATGCAAAGGGCATACATTTAACATAGTTTCGAACAATTTGGGGATTGTTTGACTATCTGTCCTCAAGATTATAGTCAGACAAAAAAAAAACAACACTAAAAATATTAAATAAAATCTAAACATTTTAGTTAAATTAATCTAATAATCTGTAAATAGAAAAGAATTTTAGTGTCTTTAGTCTCTTGTGGATTTCCATTTATCCTCCTGTATCAACATCATCCCAGTGGCTATAGGCACTGACAAGAAATTCAGCATGCAGATCATGTAACAGAGATGAGTGTTACAGATAAAGATTCTGAAGTGTAAATCAAAACAAAAGTTTTGCTCACATATTTACTCAGTATTTACTATTCCATAGTATATTTAGCTAACTATTCAGGAAGGATAAAGACTATAGTGCCTACTCTTGTAAGATTGAGTATATGCAGAGAGTTCAATAGTACAACTTTGAGCACAAACACCTATCTCAAAAAAATATAATTTATGCCAAAATATACTTATATTCAAGACATAAGGGAATTGAATGAATTATAAAATGAAAATTTTCAAAGAGATATAAATATTGGATGAGTTTTAAAAAGTTAACATGAAGAAGCAAATACGCACAACAAAGATTCATGTAATATATTCAGAACCCAAACAAATCTAAATGCTGGCTAGCCTAAGACATCTGGAATTTGCTTCCTTAAAAAATCCCTTTCACAGTTCAAACCATAGCTGGCATCAAGTTCTGAATATCTGACAAGAGTATCTCTTACAGTGAACAGCTGCATGAACAGTCCTCAATTTTTCCACAAAACAGAAACTCAGTAGGACAGTTAAAATAAAACATGTTCTAAAAAGGAAGGCTTTGAATTCACAGAGTAATTGCCTCTATAACAAACTAATATTAAGACCAACTATATTTTAAAAAGATAAATCACCCCGTATGTAATTTTTTTCAGTTACAGATATAGAAAAGAAAAAGAAGCTGGTGTCAGTGAGGAACATCTCCCAAAAAAGTGTGCTACATTTTTTTTGTTGCCTCCTCCAGAGGTATCTTTCTTTTTTCTCAGACAGGATACTGGACAACATTATTTACATACAAATGAAGATAAAAAGAAAATTATATATATAAATTCTGTCTAAAGTCAGAAGGTCAGTACTTTACTGGAGTAATTTAATACTTAAAATTGTGGGGTTTTTTTGTGTTCTGAAATTCTAATGTAAGAAGCAAAATGAGAAGAAAAATATGAAGGCTCACTGATATAAATCATGTATTCTCCTTACCTTCTAGGGCCCTGACACAATTCATTAATAATTTGATTCTTAAAATCAGTCTTTTTACCAAACAGTTCTCCTTATAATAAAATCAAACCATACCAATTTGATTCTTTTCATCAAATAATACAGTTTTCACTGAGAACTTTGTGGTGTATGTCAAAAATTTATCAGAAAATTGATATGGAAATCAGGGTTTACTTTAATGCTAGTCGTATTTCTAACAAAATTTATCATAATTTTCTGTACTTTTCTTTCTACTGAGTCGCTATTACATGAAATAATATTCTTTTGCCTGTTCCAGTACTAAACAGAGATTTTATTTTCTCTTTTAGAAGCCTCTTGCACTGTCTTTACCCATAAGCACTCAAGACTAATTCACAACAGAACTGCTACAGATCATATTTTTCTGTGCTGTAGGCAGCACGCCCTTGATATTCAAGCAAAAATCCAATACTTTTTCTGCATTTCATACCGAAGCTCCCATTGAAGAGAGTTTAGAACTACTGGAACAAAGAACATGACAGAATGTAATACATCTGATTCTTTCCTAGGTTTTACACTGGTGTAGTTCAGATAACATAAATGATGCAACTTCTGATTTAGACAGCTACAAGGACTGCTAAGCTTACTAGAAGTAAGTCATATTATTATGAGTTTTTCGAAACAAATAAAACTTGGTGAAACTTCATTATTTTAAGAAAAATTTACCTCGCAAAAAAAAGAGAGATTTTATAATCTCTTAATTGAGTGATAATCTCTCTCTGAAAATAACTTAAATGCTACAAAAAAATGCATCCTAAGGCCTGAAACACTGACTCTTTAAATCAATTATTTCAAATCTCTCAAATGTGCAAGTCAGGATCAAAATTTTTGGAAAGGGTTGTTTTCTTTAGTTTGTTCATTTCTAAAGTCCTCATTATACCACTGAACGTTAAACTCTGCACCTACACAGATGGCAGAGATGCAGAAGCACACTAAATCCAAGCTTATATTATATATATATATTTATATATATGTATATGCATATATTTCAAAGGAAAATAGAATTTAATGACTATCCTTCACCTTAAAGGAAAAGGTACCAACATGTAGGGACAATTTCAGATAAAAATGTAAAATGGTGAGTTTGGTACTAGGACATGTAGGTACAATTTCAGATAAAAATGGTGAGTTTGATACTTTTCATATTTAAACCATTTCTAGCCAAAAAGCTAAATAAGACAGAGAGTGAAATCTCAAAAGATTCCCTCAAGCTCATTGCGGTCTGAAATGATCCTCCATTCTTCAGCAATGGCAACCTCTTACTAAGGCTCGTGGGAAATTTAGTGACAACCTCTTACTAAAGCTTGTGGAAAATTTACACATTCCAGGAAAAAAAGATCGTTAACATCATAATTTCTATGTTGGCTATAAAAGAAATAGACAACAATAGCCAGGGTTTCTTTCCTGACAGATGCAATGGTTTTACTTGTCCTTCTGCCTTTTTTATATTTCAGAAGATTAAGTCAATGTTTTAACAAATTAGTTCAGTATCTTTGGTAGAACATATGAGAAGCTACTAAACCCTTCATCAAACCTGACTGATCGGTTTCAGTTATCTTTTCTCAGCCAACAGACACAAACTGTAGGAACAGTTCCATTTATGTTGCTGACAGTGGAAATCTTGTATTCTATTTCAAATGAAATTGGAATCTGATTACTTCATGATGAGATTATGCTAAAATTACATATCTTGCTATTATTTTACAAGGTTTCTTTGTGGTAAAGGGAGGTGTGAGGGAAATCTTGATCCCAATGAGGTCAATTGTAAAAGCATTAGCATTTGAATGAAGCCAATGCTTTATCCTAATTTGGGGGATTCCAAAATTATTTTGACTATCATCTTCTTACAAGCACTATACAATTTATATATATATATAAAACACATATAGTATTTCATTGAGATTCAATCTAAACATAAAAATGTTCTTTAAAAATAGCTGATGATCTTACTAATTCTGTTAAAGACAAGATGTGCCCTGACTCATTTTACATGCAATTACATAAACTTTTTAATATAAATATTACATGTTAAAATCACTTTAAATAAACAGCTTTAATGTAAATTGCATAATTTTTTTAATAATATATAAATGACCATTGTCACTTTAATCAAACTGCTACCCCTCCGAACTTGCCTTTTCAGTTTATAACAGGGTCTAACTCTAAGATGCTAAGATAACTCAATATTTTATGTATACACATTAAAAATTTACATTCAAATACTAAATACATTGATATGATTTAGGCTAATAAAGAAGATACTTCATTTTACAATTTCTGGGACTGTGTGCTACTGAAAGTATAAACTTATTTTCTGAAACTATCATTTCCTTTTTACTTATTTTAAAAGGTTAATAAGCTTTGAATTTTTTAACGAATGGCAGATGAGAGATAAACAGCTGATAAAGTAAACAAGATGTAGAATGACTGAATCGTTTTGGGTACTGACACTAAGGACAGAAGGTGTTACATAATAAAGCACAAATGATGTTTTCTTTTTCATAATGAGTGAAATTTGATAGAAATAATAAAGGCAAATTATTCAGCCATAAATGTCATGTGGCCACTCAGTGAATATCTCCATTTGGCCTAGATAATGTCTTATCTATATTTACCTTTTACATTTAACACTCAGGTCTTTGGTCTCAAATTTTGACATGAAGATTATATTTTTACATTTGTACTTATTTCATTCATATACCTTTAAGTTTTATTGCAGGTACGTAACATGGGTACCCTCTGTGCTTAAGTAGCTTCAAGCAATGGTACCCTTACTAGTCAAATAATAAAGAGTCCTACATGTATCTGCATTAAATGTTCACACTCCTTCCAATCACCAAAACCAATGGGCGCTGCATATGAATCATATTTTACTCAGTGATTTATTTGTAGATGGGATTCAGGAAACTGCTGTTTTTCTAAGCTGTCTTCCTTGGTATAACTACCCAGTAATTTTGTAGTCTTGGAGTATATACTTCCCCCATGCCCTTTTGTCTTCTCTCTAAGCCTGGCATTCCAAATGTCTGAATACATTGCAAAGAAGTACTGTTCACATTTGTGTAAAACTATAATCCTCTGTCTAGTCCCCCTCCTCCCCAACAACAATTTAAAGAATTCCCAAATAAATCACTGGTTTTATTCCAATGATGTAACAGAAGTAGATATCAATACAAAACAGACTCTGGGTCTCCACTACCCTACGAAAACAAACCCAGGTCACCTTTGCACTTGAACCAGTAGAATTCTCCCTGTCGCTTCCCCTGTTCCCAGAATTAATTGCCACCAGCTGCTCATTACAAGCATGCCCACCCCCTCCTTTGACTCTGGCCAAGTGTGACATCGGCCACCCCCTCCTGCCTGGGTAGCACCTGGCACCAAGGCCCTGTCCTTCCTCTGCCCAGGACAACCCCACATCACATTCTGCCGTGGGAAGACACCCAGATGAAATCCTCCTCCCATCACCCACCCTCGCAGAGAACAGAGGAGTGATGGCACCATGGTCTGCCACAGAGACACGTGGGGGGAGGAAGGCAGGGAAAAGGGGAGGCAGCAGGGAGGCACTGGGGAAGGGAGCGAGACCCACTTGTACAGATGAAACTCCATGCAGGCCTGGCCTCCTACCCGTCCCCTCCATTACGCAAAGGGGGCAGTGGGGCAAGCTGAGATGGTGTCTTACCTTCACTGCAGTCCTTCCCCCGAAAGCCTGTTTGGGAGCAGTCACAGACGGCCTGGTCGTTGAGCACTGAGCAGACGCCACCGTTGAGGCAAACGTCCTCCCGGGCACACAGGCGGCTTTGCTCATCATCCAGCCGCACCTCCTGGCTCTCCACTGGCGATGTCTGTGTGTAGTTGACCCGCACGTCCGTTATCCAGCCCTTGAAGGGCTCCCGGTCTTTGACAGAGGAGAGTGTCAGCTTTAGTGTCGCTGACCGCAGCTCTGGCGGGAGCCCCCCTAAGAATAGGCCACTGAACACAGTCATGTCCCGCCGCTTGGACTTCACCTCCACCCACTTTGCCTCAGCCCGGTCGATGATCAGTGTGGTGTTCTTGAAGTGGCGGCGAATGACCACAGCATGCCAGAGATTATCGTTGACAGCAGTGTCAGACAGGAGAGTGGCGGGCTCAGCGCAGAAGATGGAGAAGCTGAGCTGCAGCCGCCCACCCTGGGTGAGGATGAGTTCCAGGAAGTCGCAGAAGCCCTCATCATCAAAGTAGAGCACCAGCCCACTGGAGCTGCGCGTCTTCATGTTGAAGCTCATCTCACTCTCACAGCAGGCGTTCCACTTGGGGAAGCGGGTCCACTGCCCCTCGGCCCCCGGGAACTCCAGCCCACTGCCCAACTCAGCCCAGCAGCCCAACAGCAGGGCCAGCCAGAGCAGTAGGCAGCCCCCACGCCGCACCAGTGCCGCCCCCATCCTGCGCGGCCTGGGACGGGTGAGCGGGGCGGCAGTGCCGGCGGGGGGCGGCGCTGGGGCCCCGGTGGCAGACAGGGTAAAATCTTGCCGGGCACCAGCCACGCTTGGAGGTTCAGGCACGCTCACCCCCGTCCTGGGACGGGGGGGCTGTGGGTGCCCCGCTGGATGAAGTGGGGCACCGGGAAGGGAAGGTGCCCCACCAGTCTGCCACAGGGGAGAAGGTGCTGGTGGGTTTCTTCACTGGTCAGCCAGGCTTGGCAAAAGATGTCTGGGGGTGGGTGAGTCAGCAAAAATTTTCCCCAAAGCCAACATTACCAAAGCGGGAGAAAAACCAAAACTGGTGGCAAAATCCTTTTTTCCAAGTGGATCCAGTAGCTCGCCAAGACTGCAGCAATATCCCAGTGTACATGCACCTCTTTTTACATCCTATCCACCAGCTGTAGTTTCCCAGGAAGCCAATTACCGATCCCAGTGCTGCCTCCCTAAGACGTATCCTCTTGTCAGATCACGGACTGTCTGCCATGGTGCTAGAGCAGCGTCAGCAGACGACAAGACTCATCGCTCATGGTTTCCTGAGCTGCCTCAATCCCAATGGGGTTGAAACCCAGAAGCTGTCAAACAGCCGAGTGGCTACTTGACTTGCAAAGCCTGACAGCTCCTCTTCTGCTCGCTTGCAAAAGGCCAAGACTAAGATCCAGGGGGGTGAATTCCTCTGTTGTTTTTGTTTCTAATCTGCAAGGAATTGAAACAGAATAATAAGAAATGATGACTAATAATGTATTAAATCATAAGTTGATCAATAGTGTACATTTGTGATTAATTTTTTATTTGAACTGCTGTTCAACGTTAGGAAAATGAACTGCTGCTGCTGTAATTTTGGAGTTACTGAGAAATCATAATAACGTGCAGTGCTAAACTTAAATCTTAAGTATATGCTTACACTAGATTGCATTTTTATGGAATAATCTATATGTAAACTACTTACCATTCCAAAACTTTGAAATATTTTAGTAGCATATTTTATTATTACAATACTGATGTTCAAAAGAAAAGGTTCCTGAAGAGATTTTATTTATCCTGCTATTTGGTTTAATTTATTTATAGAAATAGCTGCACCTGTGAAGCTATAGGGTCCTATTAATGCAGATGATGGTACCAAGCCTGGTTCTAGTTCATTCTACTACAGCTCAAAAACATATAAAGTGGACTGAGCTCCCAGCAGGAACTGGCAGGTTTCGCCGTATGTGGCACACCTACTGGTTTATTTTCATGGGGTGTGGAAAGAATTGCAACGGTTTCTTAGAAGTCTTTTTGAAAATTTCAAACCACATTTTTCCCTGCCACCTGGTTTCTTTTGCTGCTGATATTCTCTGTTATGGCAGGGAAAATCCAATTCAAGACAGCTCTGATGTTGACATTATTCACAATGCAGATCAGCTAATCCCAGGTGTTAGTCTTCTGAAATGGGTTGCAGCATTTTATGTATGTTTACTCAGTTGCCCTTATTTAAAAGGACACTCCGTTTTAAAAATCATATATATGCCACAGTTCACTCTCTTCCTCTGAAGAGGTCTCTGCATTCAAAGCATTTCAGCAGAGAGGCTCCCCTCTCTATTTTTCTCCCCCAAGCCGCGGTATCTTTTCTGGAAGGTATGTATTAGCAGATCTCTCCTGATGGAGGAGTGGATCTCCGACACCTCCCCCACCCACTGCTTCCCCTTCACCTCCCTCCCACTTCTTAGCCAGCAGCACTTAGGCAGAATATCACATCCAGAACGGCTGCCAAGCCCTTTGCTGGGCTGGTGGGGGAGGGCGGGAGGGCAGGGACGAGCCTGGCAGAGCAAAAACCTGCTCGAAAACAGGCACACACCTCAGCTGCCTGCACCTGACACGTTCGGAGCCGCTAAGTCACCTCCTACTCTCTCTTTATATTTAATTTCATTCCTCTAAATGTCAACACGTTTATTTTTATTATTTGTCACATGCGAGGCGGCAAGAGCAGCGAAAGGAAAGCAAGAACCACCCCACCCCCCCCCAAAACTTCACGGGCAGAGCCCAGCCGTGCCAACCAGCACCGGGCAGCACCGTGCACTGCAGGGCATCAGAGAGACCCAGGTTTTCCACCTCTCGACATCAAATATCCGGCAGCTCCTCCGAAAAACGCGGTGCCCACCAGGGCCCGTCGAGGGAACCGGGCTACCCGCGGCCTCCCCCCAGGCCCACCCTCGCTCATCCAGAGCCACCCGGCTGCCGGTGGCCGCCGTCGGGGTGCCGGGGGCTGGCGGCACAGCACCGCGCCGCCGCTCCGCAGCAGGCACCGCTCCGGGCTTCAGCACCCGGAACAGCTCCGCCCTACGCGGCCCCGACGGGGCGGCGGCACCCGGGGGCTCCGCACCGGCCCCCGCCCCGCAGCCTCCGCACCGACAGGGGGACGTGAGTGCCGGGGGGGGGGGAGGGCCGCACACGAGTGGGTGCACCGGAGGAGGGGAGGGGGAAGGAGGGCGGCCGCGGGTACCCGCTGCGGCGGAGGGAAAGCCGGCGGAGAGGAAGGGGGTGTGGGGTGCGATGGGATGCGGCGGGGCGGGTCCTGGGGGGCACACGGCGTGCGCGGACGGGTTGCCGGCGTGGGAAATGGCTTGGCGGTGTGCATCTCGGGGGGTTAAGGCCCGGGGAAGAGGCGAGGGATGCACAGCCCGGAGGGGGCGGGGGAGGGAGGGGGGAGCGGAAAGGTTAGCGGGGATCTGGGCGCCCCAGGGGGGAAGACGGGTCGGGAGCGCATGCGGCAGAGGCCGGGGATGCCAGGTGAGCGGGGCGGCGCGGCTCCCTGCGCGCACGGTGCCTGCGCGGGGGAGCACGGAGGGAAGAGGCAAAGGTGCGAGTGCGGCTGCGGAGCACGGCAGGAGGGTGGCAGAAGGCTGTGGTGTGCGCCGGGAGTGGAGCCAGGCAGGAACGCGCGCGCGGGCGTGCGCGTGTGAGTGTGTGCGCGCCCGCCGTGCGTGCCAGAGCGATCCCTACAGGTGTCCGCGGAGAGCCGCCGAGCGGGGATCCCACCTCGAGAGCATCCCTGCCCGCTGCCTGCCTCTGTCTGCGGCGCGCCTGCCTTCCCCTCTCACTCACACGCAGAGCACCAGCAAGAGAGAGAAATAGGAAAAAAAAAAAAAATCACAAGAGAGACAAAGAGGGAATGGAAGAAAGAAAGGAAGAAAAAAAAAAAAGGAAGGAAAAAAATGGAAAGATTGAAAAGCAAAGAGAAAAGACCCAAGGAAAAAAAAATAACAATTGCCTATTTATTACTGCTGATATAATTTACACACACTGTCAATAAACAGCACTGTCTTGTCTAGTCATTTCCAAAGCAGAGGGACACTCATTCTCAAAGGAGGACAATTTTTTTAAGATATATATATGTCTCAAATGGGGTCTAAATTACCAGATATCCCTCCCGGTGATGTACGTATGTATACACATGTGAGAAATCCACACAAATCAACATAAATGTAGCTATTGCATCCAGTGCCTCACCAGTCAATTAATATGCTTCCCCAACCCCCCTACAACCATTTTTTCTTTAAAAATTATGATTTAGTCACAGGTGCCCCGATTGAGCCTTTTCAAATTAGAAAGAGAGAGAGAGACACCCATAGGTCAATAAATCCTTAATAAATGCCAGGTCGGTTGGCATGCACAATCCTTGGCAGAATCCTTATTGTATAAAATACACGGCATTGTCTCTGGGTGCGGGGAAGACCAGAGAGTTCACAAATTACCGGATGAAATAAAAGGATCTGAAAAACAACCTTGCTGCAGCCAAAGGGAGAAGCGCTCTAATTCAAAAGCAGACTTAACAGCCTCATTAATCTTTTCCCTTCATTTCTACGTAATTTCTAGAATCAAATTCTTTCCTTGGCGGCTGGAATGATCGATTTTGCTACCTTTCCAGCCTGCAAACGTATTTATTTTAATACGTTCATGATATAATTTCCACTCCCTCAAAAATGCATACCATCAGCAGGAACCTGAACAGTTCCAAACACATATCAAGGAAGCCGGCTGCCTTCATTCTTCTGGCTCACAATAGAAAATGTCCCAAATTATCCATGCACTTCCTGCACAAACCCCTCGCCTTTTCCAGGCTGCCGCCGAGAAATAACAATCATATTGCGATATTCATTCCCGTCGCTGCCCCGTATTCGCATTTCACCGAAGCATCTCACGCCAGGGAAAACATGCAGCAGATCGATTTTATTCCTTAAGCCTCGCAGATCCCACCCCCCACCCGCTTTTGCAAGGGATAATAAATTACCGCATCCAACCTTTAACTTCTCCCTCCGCTCCACCATCTCTTCTCCCCGCCATCTACCTCTCCACAACGCCGCATGCAAACCCACCAGCCTCTCGCGCCTCCTCCTCCTCCTCCTCCTCCTCCTCCTCCTCTTCCTCCTCCTCCTCCTCCTCCTCCTCCTCCTCCTCCTCCTCCTCCTCCTCCGCCGCCGGCTCCGTAAAGCGGGGCTCGTCCTCCTCGCCGCCGCTCCGCCTTTACCTGCGCGGCGTGCCGCGGGCCGGGGAAGGCGCGGCCAGCCGGGGGCTGCCTCTGCCGCTTGCCGACGGAGCGGGCGATGCTGCGGGTGCGCGGCGGCGGCGGCGGCGGGTGGGGGCGGCCGCCGGGAGCGGGGGGCGGTTCCGCCGCGTGACGCCGCCGCGCCCGTCTGCCCGCCGGGGGCGGTGCCGCGGTCGCTGCAGACCCCCCAAAAATCCCTACATCCCCTCGCAAAAAGGCCCGCTCGGCACCGCCGCCCCTCAGGGCCACGCCGCCGCAGAGGGGCACGGCCCAGGGAGGGGTCGCCTCTGCCGGTCTGGAGGGCTGGGGAGGGGAGGGCAGGCATGGGCAACGGGGGTGGGTGGGGGAGCCTCGGTCCTTCTCCTGAGTGAGGCTGGGGGCAGCGATTTCCTTTGCGTGCCGTGGCAGAGGTGCCCACCGTGCCCCATCTCTCCCCCCTGCAGATGTGGCTTCCTTGCCACCTCCCCAGCCAAGCCACTTCGTTGTGTGGGGCGATGGGGGCCTTCCATTGTTTCCACATGTGAAGCTTGCAGGAGTCTGCAAAGGCTGTGGGAATATGAAAGTACGGTCTTCCGACAACATTTTACCTTTTGGACCACAGGAAAAGTCTTTTGGAAAGCCAGCAATCTCTCTGGTGTAGTTTTAAACCCATCTCAATGCATGCTGCCTCCCCACGCTTGCAAACTATTCAGGAAATTTAATGCTTCTTAAGATTGTTTTTATCTGCCTGGAAGCTAGTTGGTCATACCAAACGTACTCATTTTTTTCTAGATGGCGGCCTTCAAGCTTTGTACTCAGGGGCATACACAAAGACGACGATTGTGATCTGTTTGTAGCGTTTGCCAAGGTCCTGGCAGCTCTTGAAAATATGGGCTATGCTTGTTAAACTGAAAGAGTCACAAGGGCACTCCAGCATTAGGCATCCCAGAATCCCTTGAGAGTGGTGTGTGCAGCCATACTTGGTGTTTTCTGGGCTGAAAACAGCCATTAACAATTTAGTTTTGAACTGAAACTTCAGAAGTAAATGTAAAAAAAAAAAAAAACAACCCTTGTTCTCCCACCTCAGTCCCAGAGAAGTTAGCCTTATGATTTCTTTTATTTTTTTTAATGAAACAGGCATTCTCCCATATGACAAGTTTGATGAAGTAACCAAGCAACATGTTAAGGAACAAGAATAAAAACTTGCTAGATGTGCAATGTATCTTCAGTACATACAGCATAATCAGACTTCCTTTTTATTCAGCCAGATGATATCCATATCCACTTATTTTTAAATATAGAGTGAGAATTTCTCTTGACAATTCTAGTAACTTGACCTATGTGAACAGAGCAAGGAGCAAATATCTCCTGCTATGAAAAGCATATAAATTGTAGGCTTCAATATAACAAAAAGACACATTTTTAAAGGAGCAAAATTGTAACCTGATATGTTAGTACTTATATATTATGTAAAAAAATAGTGTTTTCTAACTGCCGCCTAATTTTTATTTAGCTCATGGTGAACACATAATAAAGCAGCACATGTTCTTTGATAGGCAATGTCAAAACCAAAGCCCAGTCCATGTTGGCAGTCAGTTATCTGCATAGATGTGCTGGCACAGGTGGAGGTTTCTTCCACCTTCAAACAGGGGGACAGATCAGTTGTGCCAACTGTAGCCAGAGGATGTTCATATTTCTCTAAATCTGTAGCAAGAAGCTTGCCACAGTGGGAGAATATATGGGAAGAGCCTACAAAGAAAGAAAGTGATGAGACATTAAGTGAGCTGGGAAGATACAGGGAGATGTTGGGAGATTTCCTTAATTTAATAGTGGTTTTGGTTGAGTTTTAGAAAAAAAAATGTATTACTTTTGGCATTCTCAGCAATTGTTGCAGCATGTGGTGTAATAGTTGATTCATTCTGAAGCAGCACAAAAATAAATAAAAATAAAAATAAAAATAAAAATAATAAAAATAAAAATAAAAATAAAAATAAAAATAAAAATAAAAATAAAAATAAAATAAAGAAGAAATGTGAATCCCAAACCGTCTCTCTTCACAGGTCTCTCAGTTTGACAAGTGTATGGAATATCTTGTAAGAAGCACATGGCCTTACAGAAACCTGACTTTCTACTGCATAAAATAATGTTGTGTGTTACACCAAAATATTTATAGATTTTGAACAGTAAAGAGATAACAGCAGTAATGATATTCTTGGAAACAACCCAATCATATATGCTGTCAAAGGGAATGTAGTACATTATACAACTTGCAAGTTTGAGATCTTTTGGGTGGATGTATATTGTCAGAACAAAGTGCCTTTGAGTCATTAAAAGGTACATATGTGAAATTGTCCAACAGTTGTGATTTTAAATAAGAGATTTGTTGGCAAGTTGAAGTGAATGCTGGAGCTGTCTTTTAGGCATGTACATGCAATTGGCATGGCTGTCAGAGCTAATAAGAAGTAAGCACACAGTCAAGGAGGTGCATAAGGAATATGGATCATTCTGCTGAGAAAACAAACAAATAAACAAAAAAGCCCACAAGAATTAAAATCAAACTAAAAGTCTTTCTGGAGAACATTGGTTATCTAGGTAGGCGTGAGAAAGATATGAGGAGGGAGAAAGTTATTTCTGTGACAGAGACAGCAGGAATTGTTTTAAAGATTTTAGAGAGAGAAAATCTGTTTCTTTGCTGGAGTGGTCCAGGGTAACATTCAATAAACAGGGCAGTTAGGTTTTGGGGATACCTCAAAGCTCTGCTGTGGTTATAAGCATTCCACATTTCTGATGTCCTTCCCTTTTCTGGAACTACTATCAGTAATCTTTCTATAAAAAAATAAATCTTTGAGAAGAGCTTCAGGCCCAATACAAAGCTGACCCATTGCCTATTTGAATACAAGTTCTCATAGAAGACATTCAGCAACTTTTTTCTTTTTTTTTAATGATTCATTGGTATCTTTTGAAGTTGGTCTAGAGTGGAAAACAGACAAAACACAGACCGGTATAGCAGAACTAGTATCTGTATCTGTATACAGCCAGTGAAGTTTAAAGAAATATGAGGAAAGAAAGACATAATTTCTGCATATTAATTGCTACATTACTGGTCAGTCTCAGGTGTGGGTGAAGAAAGTATGGGTAGATCTAAAGTAAGAAGAAAGTAAAAGATACGTGTAATGAAGTACTTGAAAATCTTGAACTAAAAGAGAGAGACAAAACTATACAATTCAACAAAACAAATTGCAGCACATAATCAAATACAGTACTGGAGGTATTTGATTCCGGTGTATGACTGAATTCAGGAAAGAGAACCAAGAAACAACTAACTACGCGTGAATTGAATTTGATAGTTTCTCTGGAAAATGCATATTTGGAGCTTGCTTATGCCTAACTTTGGAGGATCAAGATTTTAAAATCTTGCTTGAAACCAATTCTGAAAAATAATAAAGTAAAAGAGCATACTTATGAGGATTTAAAATATTTATTGACCTTATACCCAGTGCATTTAATGCCAGTGCATTTAATGATACTTCCAAGTCTTCTGCTATTTCAGAAGGTGTCACTTGTGTTTAGTGATCTAATATTCCAACTGAGAAAATTGGAGAATCATTTATCATTGGAGAATCTTTATATGTGGCTTTGGGACTATAAAAGTAGTTTTGTCCAAAGAAAGTCTAACATGTCCAAAGAAATCTAACATGATTAGAAAATTTGTAGGCATGTTGTTAATCAGAAGATATTTGTGGACTTGGTAAGTTCAAAATCTCAGTTAACCACAAACCATTTCAAGACTTACACATTTTTCTGAACATCACTGCTTTCTTATGTTTACTGTAATAGCAAAAACTTAACATGAAGCATATTCAAGAGAATATAACAGTAACAAGTAACATCTTGATGAAAATCCCCATTTGATCCTCAAGGTAAATATAAATGCCATTTTTCTTGGCATGGTAGCTTCATTGCAGAGAACTGTTTAAAGCTGTAAGAAAAATAGACCTGTGCAAACCATAAGTATCAATGGTATCTATATCTATAAAATGTGAAATATTGAATTGGAAGTTTTTTGGTATTTGCATATCCAACCTGTGAGGGTTTTTTCATGAAATGAGAGGAAAACTGAGTGTGAAGATAATTGTATTAGTACAACATAATCATCATGGAGGAAAATGCAGTGTAAAGAACAAAGGAGCTACCAGGACTTTAATTTTCCATAAAGTGCATTTAAAAAGAAAACTAGTTACAAAAACATCATGAAGTTTGATGGCTCTAAAACTCAAACCTGAAGATATCACAAACTTTTGCACATAACAGATACTTTTGCACATAACAGTTCTAACTCCCTCCTTGCACAAGGGTTGATGGACACAACGGTACACATCACCCGGAGAAATCTGTAATGAAAGACCCCATATTAGCTCTTATGAGCGGTACAGAAAGTCATTTTTCAGATAGTCCTGTTGATGAATCTTGAGTAGGTTCTAGAATAGATTATGATACAATACAAGTGGCAATGGTTTTCTCACTGAAGCTCCATGAAGAAAGTCAAAGTGGTGTAAAACATCCTTCTCACTATATACATTTGGATTTGACAACCACTATAAATCAACTGGGAAAAGCATGGTAAAACAGAGAACAGTGGTAAGTCCACTGGCTTCTAAAGCATATTTAGTTTGATATTAATTGTTAATGAGAAGGTTGTTATAGAAGAAGTTTTTTTACGGAACAGCTTGTTAAGGTTGATGTGAAATTGTCTCAAGAGGTTAGTCTCAAAAATGCAGAGATGGGTAAGGTTGATGTGAAATTGTCTCAAGAGGCTAGTCTCAAAAATGCAGAGATCAAAAATTACTAATTTTAAAAGTATCCCCTATGTTCAGGTCTCAAAAAAAAAAAAAAAAAGCTTTTTTTATTTTTTATTTATTTTTTTTTTAATCTGTGAATATTATGTGGTAACATGAAATAACATATCAAATATTTATGCGTGGTGACAGCTACATCTCAAGGACTTCCATGACAGGCTTGAATTTAGAAATAATACATGTAAACACCATGCAATTATAGGACAGGACAGGACAGGACAGGACAGCATAGCATAGCATTAGAATGGAATGGAATGGAATGGAATGGAATGGAATGGAATGGAATGGAATGGAATGGAATAGAATAGAATAGAATAGAATAGAATAGAATAGAATAGAATAGAATAGAATAGAATAGAATAGAATAGAATAGAATAGAATAGAATAGTTCAGTTGGAATGGATCTACAAAGATCATCAAGTCCAACTGCCTGACCACTTCAGTGCTAACCAAAAGATAAAACATATTATTAATGCCACCTCGCTATGAAGCCCATTCCAGTGTTTGACCATGCTCATTATAAAGAATATTTTCCTAATATCCAGCCTAAATCTCCCTGGCACAGCTTTGTGCTGTTCCCACAACTCCTATTACTGATTACTGGGGGAAGGGATTAGCACCTCTCTCTCCCTTTCCCCACTTCTGGAGGGAGGTGCCAATTAATGCTTTTGATTGCAAAAATTTAAGAAAATAAGTGATTTTTGAACAGGTGAGTCTTCTTTAGTTCAAATGTTTGCTTTTTATGTCTTTATAACAGCTTTTAAGAAGTAAAGCGTAGGCAACCCCTTAGAAAAGAAGAATTGAAGAGAACAACAATCTTTTGCATGTTGTCATTAAGTGGACAGTGTCCACTAAGTACTTCGAAGCTTATTTCGTCTGTAACATTCTGTGGAATCATATGCTTGAAAGAAATCTTTAAGAAATCCCACAGCAAACAGAACTGGGATTAATTTGAATCTGAGAATATTTTAAACCCCAAAATACTTTGCTTAATATTACTTTCAAAACTCTTAATATTTAACAGTCTTTTATAAATGTTACTCATAATTTCTCATAATTCCTTTTTAAGTCTGACTAAATTCTGACTCATATGTAACCAATGTAATTAACGTTAAATTTTTAAGTGTCATTTGTGTGTCATTTTTATAAATTTTCATGAAATCCATTCATCATCACCAGTCTTCACCTCATCATCCTCTTTCCTAGGATGGCAGGAGCTGCCTAGATAAAACAAGAAGCTCTTTTCCAAAGACCTTGCAAATTGAAAAACAATGTATAACAAGTCTATAAGGCTGGCAGAATGACAGGATATTCTAGTGTGAATTATCTGTGTGCCCAAATCATAGATGTAGTATGCAAATTAGTAGAAGCAATCAAAGAAATTGCATCTTGCACAGCTGCAGGATTGGATCTTACTTGGGAACTTCCCTTGAAGGTGCTGAGTGCCCTCAGTTCCCACTACCCGCTAATGTGGGCTGAGGGTACTAGGAAGAACTTATCCCATTTTGAATCAAGCCCTTTGATAGCTTCAAGAAAATCTCTGATTATAATAATTTGTTTTATAATGTGTCACTCTACACTTATGAAAAATGAGTATACTTGCTATAATTCAAGTATTCTACACATACTTAGCTCTACTAAAAGTGTGCCAAGTATACTAAAAATACATTACTTTTCATAAGGGTATAATTTCCTAGTAATCAGAAGATATCCTCTGATTCAAAAATTGCTGTAATTGTTAATGTTGGTGAAAATTACTAAGGCATCAAAGCAGAGGAATATTTGTGGTATGAAGCTGCAGATAGGTAGTTGAGATCATCAACGTTTAAACCGTAAATGATGAACCTGCTTAAGAGATTCACTAAGGGAATACCACAGTGTGTCAGATGGCTAGCATTTTTACCCTTCAGGACAGTTTTATTGTTGAGATGCCTTTCACTAAGGGATGTGAGAGTTGCCTTTCCAAGAAATTGCAGTAGTAATTACTATTAGTTTAAAAGCTTCATTCAGTTTATTTTTGTTTAGTCCCCACAATCGGTCTTGAGAGTCCAGTGTTATCTTAGCTCTAATAGTTCAGGTGTTTCTAAGATAGTGCAGAAGAAAGTAGTAGACTAGAGGAGGCAAACAAAGGTCCAATAACATTCCAAGGCCCAAATGAAAGACAAACTGAAAATCATCAGAGAAGACAGTTAGAGAGAATACAGTCACTGTAGTCGAAGTGGTTAGAAAAAAGCGAGCAACCAAAGTTACAAAAGAAAACGTTATTGTGGGAAATCAAGAACAGGATGAAGGAGGGGTGAGGAGCAAGAAATAAACAACAATAATTAAAAGACAAGTAGAAACTAGGTACAAGGAAACAAATCAAAGTTGCCTGATGATGGAGCATTTTGCCTGGGGTCAGAAAAGAAATAATGAGGTATAGGACAAATCGTAAATACCTGGGCATCTTATGCCATGGGGGTCGACAAGCCCTTTGGTTGGTGATGAAATCGGACTCCTGATGATGAAGCCATGAGGAATGTAAACAAATTAGAAGGAACAAAGAAGGGTGATTCAGGAGAGGCCTTGCCTTCTCAAATTGCTTGTTCTCCAACTGTTAAGACATGGAAGTTGCTAAATGTTTGCTGTTGCCGGGCAAAGTTGTTAACCAATGAATAGTTAGTGGAAAAGTACCACTTGTAGAGCTAATGGTATAAGCAGGAAGCCTGTCCTCAAAAAAGGTAGAAGGAGTTACTGATCCTAAAAGAAACTCTGGTATCCCTGTGGTCATTACGCCACAATCACCCACTAAACCATCTATAAACACCACGTCCAAACTTTCCTTAAACACCCCCAGGGACAGTGACTCCACCACCTTCCTGGGTAACCTGTTCCAATGCCTGACTACTCTTTCTGAGAAGAAATGTCCCCTAATTTCCAACCTGAACTTCCCCTCGCACAACTTGAGGACATTCCCTCTAGCCCTATCACTGGTTATCTGGGAGAAGAGGCCAACCCCCAGCTCCCCACAACTTCATTTCAGGTAGCTGTAGAGAGCAATAAGGTCTCCCCTGAGTCTTCTCTTCTCCAGACTAAACAACTCCAGTTCCCTCAGCTGCTCCGCACAGGACTTGCGTTCCAGGCCTTTCACCAGCTGCATAGCCCTTCTCTGGACACACTCCAGGGCCTCAATGTCCTTCTTGTAGTGAGGGGCCCAAAGCTGAACACAGTACTCGAGGTGTGGCCTCACCAGAGCAGAATACAATGGGACAATCACCTCCCTGCTCCTGCTGGCTATACTATTCCTGACACAAGCCAGGATGCCATTGGCCTTCTTGGCCACCTGGGCACACTGATGGTTCATGTTCAGGCAAGCGTCAGCCAACACCCCCAGATCCTTTTGAGCCACTCTGTCCCAAGCCTGTAGCGCTGCATGAGGTTGTTGTGGTGGAAATGAAGAACACGCCACTTGACCATGTTGAACCTCATCCCATTGGCCTCTGCCCGTCGATCCAACCTGTCCAGGTCCCTCTGCAGGGTCTTCCTACCCTCCGGCAGATCGACACTTCCCCCCAACTTGGTGTCATCTGCAAACTTACTGAGGGTGCACTCAATTCCCTCATCCAAATCATCAATAAAGATATTAAAGAGGATGGGCCCTAACATCGACCCCTGGGGAACACCACTGGTGACCAGTCACCAGCTGGATTTCACTCCATTCACCACCACTCTCTGGGCCCGGCCATCCAGCCAATTTTTGACCCAGCAAAGAGTGTACCTGCCCAAGCCATGGGCTGCCAGCTTCTCCAGGACAGTATCATGGGAGACCATGTCAAAGGCTTTGCTGAAGTCTAGGTAGACTATGTCAACAGGTGTTCACTCATCCACCAGGCAGGTCACCCAATCATAGAAGAAGATGAGGTTTTGATGACTTGATGTTTTTGGTCTGACCTCCTAGGCAATCAGTGCTGAACATGTTAATACAACCAATTGTTAGTAGCATTCAAACACTTTGGCTCTAGCTCCATAGTTCCTTCTAGTGCCACCTGTAAACACCAAAACAAGCTAGAATCCAGGACAGACTGTTTTCTTAATCGAGTAAATTACTCCTTCTATGCAATATGAATATTCAAAGTTTTCTGCAGGATCTGGAATGTTTTTGTCTCTCACAAAGAAACATGCTTCTCTGATGGAAGGATGAATATTGTAGTTGTGTTCTTAACACTGACAAGTTACTGTTTGCTTCATGTAATCTTTGATCTATACTCTGTTTTTTCTGTTGCTGTTTCAACTGTTTGCCTTGCTCTGCCATACTCAATTCGGAGTTGTTTTTTGGTCTTGCTCTTTATCTGATTCTTTCCAGCCATTTTGTGACCACAATTTGTGCTGACTACTGCTTTTGATTTTGGGGTGCATTTGTGCAGTTACCAACGCAATAGGAAAAACAGAAATTTCACACAGACTTATATAGTGGCAGTAAAAAAAGTCAAATAATTGTTTATTTTAGACAACAGAATCAAGTTCTCTGATGTATTCAGTAAACTCTTTTTTTTTTAAATCAAAATTTTATCATTCCATAGCCAGATAACCCAATCTGCACAACCCAATCATTTGAAGAAAGTGTTAACGATACAGATTGAACTGTGAGTACTCCTTTGTAATTATTCTCTAGTATGTGATATGCTGTTTTTCTGTGATGTGTATTCATATTTTCTCAATGTTGTATTCATTTGTTTTGAGTTCTTTATACATCCTCTCAGCCACAAACTTCTTTGGATATACTGACCAATGGAAAACGTGTCTTCATCTACTTACTGTGTTTATTTCAGGTTATTTCAACATATGTAGAAGCATTTAACTTGACAAAGGGTAAAAAATATGAAGTAATAACAATATTGTGCTTCTACTTTAAAGATTTATGGGCTGTATCACATTCAATTATTGCTAAGGCAAATTGGAAACTTGAAATTACTCCACAACCTGCCTACAAGATATTGTTTAGTTTGAGTTCTTTATTTATCATATAAGCATATAGCAATGTCTTCCAAGTGGATGGATCATTAGTAATTGCCAATTTAAAAGTATTGTTGGGTCAGAAAAAATAGTTATGGTCCTGCAGACAGTGAAATTACCTTAGTTATGTTAGTTATAGACAAAAGATTTGGGCTGGTATGCCTCAAAGCTTTGATCCTATAATTTAGCTAACGAAGGACTCCAGTAGGATTTCCCTTCTGATTCTAAGAGTTTATATTGATTCTTAGGCATTCAATGACTTAATGCCACAAGCAGAGAAGCACACAGATTTTCCTGATGTTTGCAGTTTTCAGGATGTTAAAATTATGCAAATTGATCATGGTTTGCCCAAAAATCAAATTAGCGTTGTGCACCTGTAGCAAGCATAATATGTTCATTTCAATGAAACTATGAACATTCAGCACATTTTTACCTCATTAGCACTCCAGGGGTAGCACTGACTTAATTCTTTCACATTGAAAGCTCTTTAGTTGCTACCTGTAGACATTCTATGATTGTCCATAAAGCACATTTGTAAAAAAAAACAAACATAATTTTTATGAAAAGTATTGAGAAGTCAGCATAATGATTCATTCCTTTATAGAGTGAATTACTCTGCTCAGTGTGTAAAGCCTTTGGCAGTCTAATTTTGTGGGGCATAAAAAGAAATGCCACTCCCAGAACTGAGCTGCCTGGCTTTGTAACACTTTGGATTTAGAAGCAGATACTTCCTATTTGGGATAGAGAGTTCATAGAACACATGTTCTGACCATATAAAGCTGCATTTAAAGGAAAGGAAGACTGAGATGAAAACTTAGGAAGAGCATAATCTAAACACCACATAAGTAAATGAACCTCACTGTGACATGGTTCGGAATGAAAGAGAGGAATGTAAAATCCCATCTATTAGTGTCTTTCTCTTGGTTTAAGAGAGGTTTATTGTTGAATGAAGAAAGTAAGCTTCAAGTCTCCGCAAAGTGGTAATCACTTTGATATGAGGCATAAAAATGGTTATAATTGTACTTTGTTCCAAAAATATTTTTTTTCTCATACAGTTGAATTAAAAAAGATAAAAATTTGCACAGTGATCTTAAGTTCCCTGTTACACTTTGGAAAATCCTTGTTTTGAAAGATCTCTTGTAATTGCCCTTGAATTGTCTTGTTAGATGAGCAATAATCCTCCAGTTTAGTTTTTGTTTCCTTTTAATTGATTTACTAAAACATTTTACTTTCTATTAATAAAGTTTTTTTCCATGTTCTCCTTTTTCCTAGGTTTAACTTTGTTTACTTTTAAAATAGATTTTTTTTTGTATTTTAATGTTTTGTCTGATTGTTTTTTGTTTTTCACAGTATGCTTTGCTGAACCTTCACCTAAGTCCACAGATGTCCACATAGATGCTAATAGGTACTTTTGAATAACATATGAACTTTTCCTTCATTTGAATATGCACAAATCTATTGGTAAAATATTTTGAAATTCAAATATAAACATAACAGAGGATATAAGCACATTAAGCACTTCAACTGAGCATAATATGGAGTTGTGTTAACAATTTTCTCCCTCATTATGTTAACTATCAATTTAGGTGACAAACCTGAGAAAATTATTAACCTACAGCTAAAGATACTTTCTCAATTTGCTGTTCAGAAAAGCTGGCTATCTTTTGGGGATGTATAAAGAATTTATTGGAGAGCAATACTGGCTAATAACATAATGCCACTATATATAATACTGTATGGCCTCATCCAGAAAGTTTGCTGAAGTGTTTGGCAACCCTTTTCAAAAACAATATTGCCAAATTTCAGAACAGGTTCTGGAATAGGAGAGGAGAATTGATGAGAAAGCTGGAATATTATAAGGTCTCTTATTAATAAGTGAAAAGACCAAAGTTTTCTTTGTGAAGAAGAGTCATATGAATGAGCATTTAAAAAACAAACACCCCCATCAAAAAAACTCAGACGTACAGGTTAGTGTAAGGGATAATAGATTTGAAGCTATTATTCCGTGTCTTGTGAGAAAGATATTAAGAGAAACTGAAAGAAAGCTGATTCAAATCTGTATGGGGATATTCCTTTTTATCAAGTATATAATTAAACCATGAAACACATTTGTACTGGTTGCTACTGAGGCCAAAAACTAAGCAAAATTTGAAAAATATTTTAATATTTATATAATAATGAAGAATATACAAAAGGTTAATAATGGTGACTACCAAAAGATTTTCAAGGACTGGTAAACTTCAAGATTCAACCACATCCTTAGAAGCTTTATTAGTATGATTATCTGCCTTAGCTTTGTTGCGCAATTTTCTCTTAAAGCATCTCAACCTGTTGTGATAGACAGCCTGCTGAATTGAAAGGACTTTGTTTCTGTTTGAGTAGGGAATTGAGAAGAGCTTTTCCATCCCAAGCTAGACCGTGAGTGCATCTTCTACTTCCTTCAGTAGGTTTACTTTCTTTTCGATATATTTGTATGTTGCTTCACCATTTTGTATTTAGATGTATACTTGTTCTGCTCACACAAGAGTTGTCCAGCTGTGTGCCAGCTGTTGTTAGCACAGCACTGTTTCTGAGCTAGTGAACCTTTCTGAGGATTTTTTTTTTTTTCCTCAACAAATGTTACAAGGGCTCTTAATCAGCAGCAGATTCTTTGCTGTGTGATGACATCCTTTTCTCTGATATCTCATTCTTCTGTAGCTGAACACGGACATTTAGTGACCTGTGCAGCAAACGAATATAGCCTATTTAAATTTATTAGGTGTCCATAAGCAGAAGTGGTTTTGAACACGGTAATTCATTATTTTATTCATCAAATCAGGTGTTTGCAAATAGTATATCATGTTGATTCCGTACCACTTTTTTTTCAAACCTTGTGGTATTTTTATTACTCAAGCTGGTCACATGAATATTTTTCACAAACAAAAATATACTGATTTGAGTGCTATTGTTGAAGAAAGTGAAAATAGTTGTGAACATCAATAAAACTGAATTCAGGAATGATGTTTTTAAAATACATATTCATAGTTGCATATACTGCCTGCAGTATTCATTCAGCCTGCTCATAGTAAACAATTAAGGGATTTGGGGAAAAACTTCTGATATGGTATGTTTTTACTTACATAATTAGGAACAGACAGCTACTGTTTGGAGTAACAGAGCTTAAAGATTATGAATACATTCTTCTCGCTTCTTTGTATTTGCATTTGAAAGAATTAGTACATTGTTCATTAGTACACTGTCAAAGACAGGGTTATGTCTTGGTCCTATGTACGCTCCTGGTGAAGCCCCTG